>NC_090754.1:7091054-7098554 GCF_036898095.1 Palaemon carinicauda
ATATATATATATATATATATATATATATATATATATATATATATATATATACATATATATATATACATAGATAGATAGATAGATAGATTGATAGATAGATAGATAAATAGAAATATGGTACTTTGGCATGTTACTCTACGTTTATAATGAACAGATAGTATCTTTGTGGTGTCAAAAAGTCGAAGATAATAGTTGTTCGGAGAGATTGCCCCCGCAGATAGTTTTCACGATAACAGCAGAACGACAAACACCAAAAAAATAAATTCAGTAAAATATATGTATTTCTGCTGTTATCCTTTAAAACTATCTGCAGGACAGTCTATCCGAAGAGCAACTATCTTCGATTTTCGGACACCAAGAAAACGTTATCTCTTCATTATATATATATATATATATATATATATATATATATATATATATATATATATATACATACATATATATATTTATATTTATATATATATATATGTATATATATATATATATACATATATATGCATATATTTACCATATATATGTGTATATACATATATATACCAATATGTGTATATATATACATATATATACAAATATGTGTATATATATACATATATACGCACATATATTCTGTATATATATATATATATACACTACTGTACACTCAAGTCCCTTTTTTATGGTGGTGTTTGCAGTATATGGTAGAGAATTCCATGCTCTCAGCAAACCTTTAACGGATAGTCGATTATTCAACTTTCACTTCTTAATCTTTTGATCCAGGTTATGAATACCATTTATATAATTGGTGTATCCAAAGGTTAAAGAAGAAAGGTAAATCCTCGAATACTTCATGAAACATCGGAAACTTGTTTTTTCACGTGGATAGATTTATACCTAATTATACTCCTTTAGATTGTTTGTTCATTCGATGGCGAGTGTCATAATTAATATATCGTATAAGATATATATATATATATATATATATATATATATATATATATATATATATATATATATATATATATACATATACATATACCAAAGGCACTACCCCCAATTTTGAGGGGTAGCCGACATCAACAAAGAAACAAAACAAAAAGGGGACCTCTACTCTCTACGTTCCTCCAGCCTAACCAGGGACTCAGCCGAGTTCAGCTGGTACTGCTAGGGTGCCACAGCCCAACCTCCCACATTATCCACCACAGATGAAGCTTCATAATGCTGAATCCCCTACTGCTGCTACCTCCGCGGTCTTCTAAGGCACCGGAGGAAGCAGCAGGGCCTACCGGAACTGCGTCACAATCGCTCGCCATTCATTCCTATTTCTAGCACGCTCTCTTGCCTCTCTCACATCTATCCTCCTATTACCCAGAGCTTTCTTCACACCATCCATCCACCCAAACCTTGGCCTTCCTCTTGTACTTCTCCCATCAACTCTTGCATTCATCACCTTCTTTATCAGACAGCCATTTTCCATTCTCTCAACATGGCCAAACCACCTCAACACATTCATATCCACTCTAGCCGCTAACTCATTTCTTACACCTGTTCTCACCCTCACTACTTCGTTCCTAACCCTATCTACTCGAGATACACCAGCCATACTCCTTAGACACTTCATCTCAAACACATTCAATTTCTGTCTCTCCATCACTTTAATTCCCCACAACTCCGATACATACATCACAGTTGGTACAATCACTTTCTCATATAGAACTCTCTTTACATTCATGCCCAACCCTCTATTTTTTACTACTCCCTTAACTGCCCCCAACACTTTGCAACCTTCATTCACTCTCTGACGTACATCTGCTTCCACTCCACCATTTGCTGCAACAACAGACCCCAAGTACTTAAACTGATCCACCTCCTCAAGTAACTCTCCATTCAACATGACATTCAACCTTGCACCACCTTCCCTTCTCGTACATCTCATAACCTTACTCTTTCCCACATTAACTCTCAACTTCCTTCTCTCACACACCCTTCCAAATTCTGTCACTAGTCGGTCAAGCTTCTCTTCTGTGTCTGCTACCAGTACATCATCATCCGCAAACAACAACTGATTTACCTCCAATTCATGATCATTCTCGCCTATCAGTTTTAAACCTCGTCCAAGCACTCGAGCATTCACCTCTCTCACCACTCCATCAACATACAAGTTAAACAACCACGGCGACATCACACATCCCTGTCTCAGCCCCCCTCTCCCCGGAAACCAATCGTTCACTTCATTTCCTATTCTAACACATGCTTTACTACCTTTGTAGAAACTTTCCACTGCTTGCAACAACCTTCCACCAACTCCATATAACCTCATCACATTCCACATTGCTTCCCTCTCAACTCTATCATATGCTTTCTCCAGATCCATAAACGCAACATACACCTCCTTACCTTTTGCTAAATATTTCTCGCATATCTGCCTAACTGTAAAAATCTGATTCATACAACCCCTACCTCTTCTAAAACCACCCTGTACTTCCAAGATGGCATTCTCTGTTTTATCCTTAATCCTATTGATCATTACTCTACCATACACTTTTCCAACTACACTCAACAAACTAATACCTCTTGAATTACAACACTCATGCACATCTCCCTTACCCTTATATAGTGGTACAATACACGCACAAACCCAATCTACTGGTACCATTGACAACACAAAACACACATTAAACAATCTCACCAACCATTCAAGTACAGTCACACCCCCTTCCTTCAACACCTCAGCTTTCACACCATCCATACCAGATGCTTTTCCTACTCTCGTTTCATCTAGTGCTCTCCTCACTTCCTCTATTGTAATCTCTCTCTCATTCTCATCTCCTATCACTGGCACCTCAACACCTGGAACAGCAATTATATCTGCCTCCCTATTATCCTCAACATTCAGCAAACTTTCAAAATATTCCGCCCACCTTTTCCTTGCCTCCTCTCCTTTTAACAACCTTCCATTTCCATCTTTCACTGTCTCTTCAATTCTTGCGCCAGCCTTCCTTACTCTCTTCACTTCTTTCCAAAACGTCTTCTTATTCTCTTCATATGACTGACCCAGTCCCTGGCCCCACCTCAGGTCATCTGCCCTCTTTGCCTTACGTACCTTGCGCTTTACTTCCACATTTTTCTCTCTATATTTTTCATACTTGTCTATACTATTACTCTACAGCCATTCTTCAAAAGCCCTCTTTTTCTCTTCCACTTTTACCTTCACTCCTTCATTCCACCATTCACTGCCCTTCCTCATGCATGTATATATATATATATATATATATATATATATATATATATATATGTGTATATATATATATATATATATATATATATATATATATATATATATATATACAGATACATGTATATAAATGTGCCTATATATATAAATAAATAAATATATATATATATATATATATATATATATATATATATATATATATATATATATATATATGTATATATATATATATATATATACATATATATATATATTTATATATATTTATACATATATATATGTATATAAATGTGTCTATATATAAATATATATGTATATATATATATATATATATATATATATGCGTATGTATATATATACATATATATATATATATATATATATATATATATATGTATATATGTGTGTGTATATATGTATATATTTATATATATACATATGTATATATAAATATAATATATATGTATATATATAATATTTATACCTATATTGTATGTATATATGTGTACAGTTTTGTGTGTCCGTGTGCTTACATACTCCTAAATTAATGAAGCAAAAAGGTCGGGATTAAAAACAGGAATAGTCTTTGTTCACACTGTATAATCGATATTCTACTCTGCTTTAAACTAAAGGTGCCAGAGTAGTTATTTTTTATTTTATTCACAAAAACATATACGAGAAATTGAACCCAAAGAATGCTTTTCGTGTTTTCTGCTTTATTGATGGTGTTATTCCATCGTTTTCATTATGTATTACCCGAAACAGTTATGAAAAGCTTTTTAACCGCTAATGTATCCCATATCCAGGATGTAACCCCAAAGTGTAAATATCAAGTAAACATTTCTATTAACACTAAGGTTCAGAGCTTCAGAGTGTTTAGTTTATATATATATATATATATATATATATATATATATATATATATATATATATATATATATATATGTGTGTGTGTGTGTGTGTGTGTGTGTGTGTGTGTGTGTGTGTATTATGTATGTATGTATGTTTGCATGTGTATACGTATGTGCGTAGATTTCTGTACTCTTTAGTTTTTTTAGCTTTTCGATAAGAAATTACAGATCATTAATGAAATAAATACAGAATCGTGTTACACATTTTATTTCAGATACCTTTTGATTTAAAGTGATAAGATTTTATAGTACAGTAATAAGAAAAAAAGACTTAATTAATAGGACCCCATTTACTACGTTATTTCACCGGTTTTGGAATCATCATAGAATTGTTGAATATATATGATATAAAATGGAACATATTCTTAAAAGAACGCTGCAAAAGAAAACATAATTAAAAGAAACTGTTCTCAACACACAAGCCACTTTTGAAAAATCTCATTTACATTCTATGATCCTCTATATTTAGACCAGAATAGCAAGGAAGTAAACATCAGAATGAATTATTATACATATTTAGATAGAGCCTGTCTTTTCGCTACAGTAAGGGAAATATAATTTTCGTTTGTGCCAAAACAGTTTGATAAGAGCTAAAGATTTTGTCATTAAATACTCTGTAACTCGCCTGCAAAGGGAGCGGTACCTTGTTCGAATATTTTCGCTCAAATGGTTGTCAACTTTTTTCTATATTATATCGTACACATTTTACTTTTTTTCTTGGAAATATTTCTAAAATGATATATACAAGGATTTAGTTTCTTTTCACATTAAAAAAAAATCATTGTCATATATACATAATTCAAGAAAAACAAGAAATTATGTGTGTGTATTTGATATCTGGATTATCTTGTCGATTTTTTACTGTATGATTCAGATATTGGAAGATGAATCTAGCCGTGTTTCATGTTTTTTTTTCTAGGGGAGAGACTTAATGTCGAAAATATATATTGATATTGTATTCACACACACACATGTACACACACACATACATACATACATATATATATATATATGTATATGTATATATATATATATATATATATATATATATATATATATATATATATATATATATATATATATATATATATATATATATATATATATATATATATATATATATATATATATCTGTATGTCTGTTTGAGTGGTTGTGCGCCCCTGCGTATATATATATATATATATATATATATATATATATATATATATATATATATATATATATATCCCATCCCCTACCAAAACTCTTTCCCCAAACGGTGTGCCAAGGCCGTTAAAGCAAATGGTTTTTGCAGGCCAAAGGTAGCGAAATCATTGAGTGCTGTCATTGGCGCAGCAACATCATTCTGCCATTAAAGGTCTTATGACCTTCATCCTCCAGCTCTAATAATCAATGCCTCTCTCTCTCGCTCTCTCTCTCTCTCTGTAAGTCGTCATTTAACCAATATTTCTTACCTGTTTCCTCCCTTTTAGTCTTTTATTGCCTGAAGAAAAATTGGCAGTTAACGAAAAAACTAGGATCTTTATCCACTTCTGGAAATGGATTCCTTCTCTTGACTGTACTTCCCTTAATATTTTTCTTTGAGTTTGTTTATGAAGCAAAAAACACGGAAGAAATAAAACCCAACTTGTCCTTTTGTAGTCGTTAGCGACAAATAGTTCCGTCAGTTGATTTTAAAGGAAATGTTTTCCATGGAGACTCGTTCATCTTTCATGTCGGAGGAAAACATTCCCAGTGTACTTTTTTTCTGCCGGTGTTTCTGCAAAAAAACAAATACATATTTTCTTTTATTTTATAGGTCGGCCGGAACGCCCCGTTGGCTGTGCAGTTGTGAATAAAACGTACGATTCCCTGGCTGTGGGATGCACTGCTGGCTTCGATGGAGGAGTGGAGCAAACTTTCCTTGCAAAGGTAAGAACTCTCCGTGTGTGTTCATGTTTGCCAGTGTGTGTGTCGATTCGGTCAATAATGGAAAGTTTCCTTGTAAGTGTAAGGGCGAGTGTGTGCAGGAATGTTTTTCTGTGCAGGTTAGTGTGTCCATTTAAAATGAATGTTACATCCTGAGTGTTTTTGCACTTGATGTTTTTATCTCTACTTCAAAGTACCCTATAGTTTTTGGAAATAATAAAATAATTAAAAACATTAAATAGATACTCATGATCTTTTTCCATGACTGTTTTATTTAATAAGAGAATCCCGGGACCAGATCACAAGCTGGTTAATCTTCAGGAAATGATTCACCCGAAACAACTCTCGAAATCTACTCTGCTTTGATCCAATGGCTTATGTTCACAGTGGACGAACTTTCTTAGGAATTGCTTTACAGCGATGTTAGTGATGCAAGAATGTGGGTGATTTCCTCTTACTTATAATTCCTTTATATTTTAACCTTTATGGGAAAGTTTAGCGAGAGCATTTGACCCTTTATTAACAAGGTGAAATAGCTTTTTACTTCTATTTTGGATATTTCAGTATATCTTATGGTATTATGATCAATTAAGAAAATATCTCTTATTGTATGCTTTATATTCATTCTTTATTCCCAATAATTGTTGATTTGGAAAAAAAGTCGTATAAAAGGTTAGTCGAGGAACTGACAGGTTACTACCATGATTTTATAGATCTGTAGTAACATTCTGGCAGACAAATTCCATGGAGAACAAACCATTTTCCAAAAAAACTCAGTTAGACAAATTGGGATTGGAATTGATTGATAGGTTTTTCGGTATACAAATCATGTTGCAGGTATTCTAATTTCTGAAATTTTCGTCATCAAAATTCCAATACTTTTTACCCTCCTATACAGCTAGACATCTCGTGAGAAATACTTAGAACTGACATCGCCTTGAAATTAAATGTGATTTTCTCTTACGTGCACTCACACAAACACACACACACACACACACACACACACACACATATATATATATATATATATATATATATATATATATATATATATATATATATATACATATAGTTAGAGTGTTCCATCAGTATTATATGTATAATGATAGATAGAAAAAAAATCGCATTTGATTAAGAGAGAAGTCTGCTCTTTGTAAATAGAAAGCTGGAAAATGATCTCTTACCCATTTTGGATTGTGAATTCTTCTTTCCTCATTTTTATCGACTTTAACCATCATTTGGTAGAGAACAAAAATCTGCAGCATCAGCAAACAAATATTCCAATATTGTCAATCCATAATCGATGAAGTTCGTGATTGGCGAAAGAAAATTTCCTTTCGGGATTGAGGTGAAAATCGCTTAGAAGCCTCAATATTTATCGCCTTGATAAAGTCATAGCAGTGGACGAACCTTTGACAGAAAGACTGAATCTTTCATATCTATAAGATGAAATTGGTTTTTCATCACTT
>NC_090754.1:7108554-7116054 GCF_036898095.1 Palaemon carinicauda
TACAAGATAGGCAATTAAATTATGCACATTATAGTACTAGTTTCATGCAAATCGGATAAAAATAGACCACGGTATAGCAAATGACGTTTATTACCTTTTTGTTACCTTAACCTTGACCTTTGATCCAGTTACTCCCAAATATATATAGATTGTTCTTGGATCCTAGCCAACCATCCCACTGAATTTCATGAGATTCGGTCAAATACTTTTTGAGATATGTTAATCACAAACACACACACAGACTTATCAAAACAAAAACCTTTGTAACGAAGTTTGCGAAGGTAAAGATCTACTGATCCAAATTCCATGTACAACTCACTTTCTTATTCCACGTCTTTGCAACTATAACCAATGTCTACTAATCATTCATTATAGATGAGTGGTTCTTAACCGTTTTCCGTACCCGTACTCCTTGATATCTTAGAAATTTTCTTGTGCCCCCATCCGATATAAATATATTACAAACATATAACAAGGTTTAGAGACATAAACCTTGCTTAGGATTCATTAGGTAAATTTAATTACTGAACAGATTTAAAAAGACAAGTGACAATTAGTAGGAAACAATGAATGCACATTATAACAGTTATTAAGAATTATATTACATACTGCACACCAACACAATTTTAGTGGCTCCTTTGTTGTTGTTTTTTTCTTTTTAGTGACGATATTCAAACAAGGATCTCTCTTCGAGAATGTTATACATATGTCATCACTTTTATCCAAACCCGGTTGGCATAAGTATGCAGCTCTATATGGCATGAGGACCTTCAAAGCTCCCCCTGTTTTGAGTTGTGCACGCCAAAACCTATCTAGCTGCATTCTTTCATACTTTATTTGTTTTCTTTCTCCACTAGGTCGTCTACTATAATGTCATTAGCACCTAGAGAATCAAGGTTAAAAAATGGATCTTCTGTCAATTTTTGTAGCACAGAAACTTTTCTAAAGTGAAAATACCCCTGGGTGAACTGAATCATTTGTTGCAAATGTTTTTTACTTCATTCACGATGGGCGGCTCATCTTCAGCACTAGTAGCTTCATCAAGAGGAGGGAAGTTAGCAGCGTTTTCACTTTCAATATGTTTTATCTACAGTGGAAGCTTCTTGGCAGGCAAATAACTTTCCTCAGTCAGTTATCATATTCATCCCTGTTTCTTGCATAGACACTTTTAGTTCATTGATCTGTGTGAACTCCCTGTTTTCAGAATGGTCAGAATTTTCACTACCTTTATTCCTAAGAAACTGCATAATTTCTTCATGAAGATCATAGAAACGTACAAGTACACTGCCACGCGAATGCCACCTCACTTCTGTGTGGTAATTAACACTATGGTCCTTTTCAATTTCTTTACAAAAAGTTGCAAATTTACAGGGGGTCAATGCCTGTCCTCTGATGAAATTTACTATACACAAAAACTGATAAAACAGTCTTCAATTTTTCTGGTAACGTCTTTGTAGCAAGTGCATGAAGATGCAACAACAAGGGAGTGACACATGAGCATCACCTTTATTCGCTAGGGTAAACGGGCCCCCATTTGTTGAGTCATTCCATGTTCAAAGAGGATCTCATTAACGACATTAAACACGCTGATTGCTTTTGCAATAGTTTACAGAGGTTTTCAAAGAATGGGGCCACTTAACTCATGAAGCAGAATACTCACCTTGACATGACTAGCTTTCAGCTCTGATATCACCTGCTACAAGATGTCTCTACTCAAATAATTAATCCTTGAATGAATAATCACTTGACATAGGTACTTGTTTAAGCTTCTCAGCTTCTGTCCCTTATCACTATTGTTATCATTTATAATGTAATAGTGGGAGATTTTATATTCTTTGCACACAAAAGGGAAACTTCATAAGCTGCTTGTAACAAGGGTTTTGCAACTGGCACAAAAGTTAAGTTTGACAGGGTACCGCTACTATCAAATATTTCCTGCTTAATTTTCTAACATTTCAAGTCATGTCCATCATCTGTACCCCCATGATAATTGTTGAAGTGCTCAGTGAGTCTTATTGTTTTGAGATTGGCTTCTGTAAATTCTGTGCTAAAAAATATGGACTGTAGTCGTTGAGTACCATCTGCCTCTGTAAAAAAAAAAGGTAAGTAAAACCATAGCGAATGTAGTTTTCATTTCAGATACGTTTCTTAGACACAAGGTATCAAATCTGGATGACACCAATACATGAAAAGATGCATGCTTGGATGTTATGATCAATGTAATATGTTAAAACCATTATAATAACGTATCAAAACCACCACAATACGCAATACATTATATTCCTCTTCATGCACTGGATCTTCAGTATAATATTACTTTACATTTATTCTTGACAATATTACGATTATACCTCCCCACCCCCAAAAAATCATTATATTGTTATAAATATAATTATAACACAAAAAATAACAATTTACAAACACAAAAGCCATACGCACCAGTAACACATCTTAATACTAGTCACCACTTGAGCAGAATCCAACTAAATGTAGACAATTCGCACATCCCTTCGACTCAACTGCACACATTATAGTGTACATGCAACACCTTTCAAATGCACATGAGTTAAGATTCCTCTGAATCTCAGTAAGAAACCAGAAACCCACAAATATCTGAACTTATGAAGCTAAGAATCACAGCCCGTACCAACACTGAAATGAAACACAAGCCTTAAAATATATCAAGAATATATTAAAAGGTAGAAAATGGAAGATTTTTTTTTAAGCGTTAGTTTTAAAAAAGTAATTGAGACAAGTATAGTAAGAGACCCATTAGGAAAATATATTTTTTACTTTTTCAAGGTAAAAGTTTAGGACCATTGTATGGGGTATCAAGACTCGTACCCCAGGTTTGAAGTTTCCTCTCTCTCTGTTCAAAATGTCTAGACCATTGTTCTGCAGTGGACTAGAAGCGGTTGCATTCGTTGCTGTTATCACACACACACACGCACACACACACACACACACACACACACACACACACATATATATATATATATATATATATATATATATATATATATATATATATGTATGTATGTATGTGTGTGTGTTTTTGTGAGTATGCAGCCGCTACTAGTCCACTCCAGAACAAAGGCCTAGACATGTCTTTATTCATGTCTGGGGTTTGGTCAGCTTCCATTACCTCGTTGGGCAGTGCAGATTATTATGATGGGAGACTCTTCTGATCGCTCACAGCAAACCAACCTAGTATGAGCACCCCTGACTAGTATAGCTTTACTGATAATCCCGATACACAAACTCTTTCACCACGTCAAGGTATCCCCACCCAGTAAGGATATTCAGTAAGGTTGTGTGTATATATGTATATATATATATATATATATATATATATATATATATATATATATATATATATATATGTATATATACAGTATATATATATATATATCTATATATATATATACATATATATATACATATATACATATATATATATATATATATATATATATATATATATATATATATATATATATATATATATATATATATATATGTATTATCTATGGTAACTCTTAGTCCTATGTTTCATAGGTAAATAAATAATGTTTTTTCTGCTCTCTCTCTCTCTCTCTCTCTCTCTCTCTCTCTCTCTCTCTCTCTCTCTCTCTCTCTCTCTCTACATCATTATTATAACCCTCAGCTCCATTAGTCTCCTCTGTCCTACCTCGGAGCATCATAAGTAGGGATTCTCCCGAAACGTTAATTGGTTCAACTTCTTTCAAAATGACATCACATTTTCCTCCCCCCTTTCCTCCTTGAGAGTCCTTACATTCCCAACCATTGTTCCCAGGATGTCTTCCATACCTCTCCTCCTCTTCCTCCTCATCATCATCATCCGCATTTTTCTCATTTTCCTTTCTTTTCGCTTTCTTCCTTCTCCCTTCTTAATACCATTTTCCCGGAAGTGTGTATGCTCCCTCTCGTATTCTTTAAGGTTTTCCATATTTTATGATCTTTTTCTCTTCTGTTCCATTTACTTCATTTCAAGTATAAATCTAATTAGCGGGTTTCTTTCATCCGATTTTCATTATAATGGGTTCATCATTCTTTTCTTAAATTGTTAAATTTTATGTAATCTGGTGTGTGGTAATTTTCAAGTTTATGATTCTAAATCTGTTTATTATTATTATTACTTTTTTTTTGTATTATATTAATTTGTGCTCCTTTTCTTTTGTATGAATTGTGCTTACTCATTTATGATGTTTTATTCTCTTAACTGCACCATATTAATCTGGGAATTTTCTTTTTATTGATCACATTCTGTAACGTTCTCAGGTTTCAGAAAAGAACTTTTGAAAGGTGCTATAGAAAATTCCCGTTTCGTTTCCCGTGGACTCTGAACAAATAATATATATACCTTTCGTATACTGAACTGGAAATTCCGTAAGGATCATATATTGCAGAATTATCTTATAATACATGTTTGGGAAAGTATTTTGTTTGTAAAATGCTGGGCTTATACCCGTATAGACCATTGCCCAAAAGCGAGTTTGTAATGGGAAAACAAAGACTGGTGTGGATCTCTGGACTCTACCTATTCATTAGTGACCCTTTGTATACTGGACATGTTATCATGATTGTATTTCTGAAAGTTATGTCATTAGCTACTGGTTTGGTTGGTGGTTGGTTAAGGTTAGGCGGAATATGAGCCAGCATGAGGGCTGGTAAATTTTAGAGGAGATAAAGACCTGACATGAACTCACTGAAATGTCGCCATCTACCAGAAACCCACTGAATGGTACAAATTTCATCAATACCAATTCCAGCATTTCTGTGCATTTGCGAACGCTTGCTTTTTAAACCAGTGCCTGAAAATACTAAAAACACTTTCAAAATATCTATCACTCTGAGAAAACTATAGTAAATGAAGGGCAGGTTGAAACTCAGAGCCGTACTTTTCTAAAGTCAGCCCTTCATAGGGACAATGAGCCGTATGGTAAACATATATACTTGTGTAATTTTTTTGGTACCAGGTGGTACTAAAATGCTTCACTTTTCAGGCTTTAAGCAAATCTTTAGACTTTTTAGTCTCGGGTTTTTTTTCTAATTCTAATTGCAAGCGCCACAGTCGTCTAGCTAACAGACATTTAACCAACTGCCTAGCTCAACAGAAGCAACGAATTTATATTAGAGCGCTTCCATCCACACTCCCTCTCCCGGGAGTCGAACTTTGGGCATTTAGATTGGCGGACAAGAAAGCCACGTGCTTATTTCTTACTTTAAGGCTACATTTATTATTTCAAATATAAAAGTCATCTTTATCATTCCACTATACACACCATTAACAACTAATGTAAAGCAAATAAGATGAATTTTCCCATCTTTAGGACAAAGCAAAGAAATAAACGTATGTTTTACTCTTAAATCCAGGGAGCAACTCTAATTGCCGCTAGATCCTTGTTAAATCTAATTTCATTTTGCATTCGGGGCTAAAGATTTTTTTAGCTTTAAAGTTTGTTCCTTTATGCAAATTTGCCTTCTTACTCTGGTGTGTGTTGTGCAAACTCTTTCTCTCCTATTGCCTGCTGTTATGTGCTGTATGCAAATCTCTTTACTCTTATTGCTGAAAGTTATGGGGTTTTCTCTTTCCATTAAAGGGAGAAAGAGAGATAAGAACAATTTTAAAGTTTCGGGGTTCAATATATAATATGTTTTTGCTGTTTTATATATATATATATATATATATATATATATATATATATGTATATATATATATATATATATATATATATATATATATATATATATATATATATATATATATATGTGTGTGTGTGTGTGTGTGTGTGTGTTTGTATGTGTGTGTGTATCTCAGCCACCCGTTGAGATACTACCGCTAGAGAGTTATTGGGTCCTTTGACCGGTCAGACAATAGTAAATTGGATCCTTCTCTCTGGTTACGGCTCATTTTCTCTTTGCCTACACATACTTGAATAGTCTGATCTATTCTTTACATATTCCCCTCTGTCCTCATACACCTGACAACACTGAGATTACCAAACAAGTCTTCACCCAAGCGATTACTACACTGTAATTGTTCAGTGACCAGTTTCCTCTTGGTAAGGGTAGAAGAAACTCTTTAGCTATGGTAAGCAGCTCATCTAGGAGAAGAACACTCCAAAATCAAACAATTGTTCTCAAGTCTTGGGAAGTGCTATAGCCTCTGTACCATGGTCTTCCACTATTTTGGGTTTGTGTTTTATTGCTGGAGGGTACACCTGGGCACACTATTCTATCTTATTTCTTTTCCTATTGTATTGTTAATTAAAGTTTTTATAGTTTACATAGGAGATATTTATTTTAATGTTATTGTTCTTAAATTATTTTTCCTTGTTTCCTTTCCTCACTGGGCTATTATCCCTGTTGGAGCCCCTGGGCTTATAGCATTCTGTTTTTCCAACTATGGTTGTAACCTGGCAATTAATGATAATAATAATATCTATAATATATATATATATATATATATATAAATATATATATATATATATATATATATATATATATATATACATATATATATATATATATATATATATATATATATATATATGTGTGTGTGTGTGTGTGTGTGTATGTGTGTGTATATATATGGGATAGACTACCGAAAGACGGAAAAAATCCCAACAATTAAATTTTTTAATCCCTATATCCGAATCAGTGATAATTCATCACTATTTTGCAGCCAGAGGCATTTGGGAGAAACTTGTGAAAACACCAAAAGCACACGGCTGTAATTAAAGCAATTTTGATTGCAATTATCCGGACGGTTTATTCATTTCTCGCAATTTGCATGGCTTTGTCGTCCTCCGTGCTATCATGCAGGTTAGGCTTATGGAATGCAACGATGCCATGTTGCAGTGAAAGAGAGCATAAAAAAACAGGGTCGTGTGGGGGAGGTCTTGATATCTGAACAACTCAAGAATGGGGGAATATGTTGCTATTAGATTTTGTATTTATGGATGACTACACATGCACCAACGTTATATATATATATATATATATATATATATATATATATATATATATATATATATATATATATATATATATATATGTATATGTATATGCGTATTATGTATATAAGTATATATTATTATTATTATTATTATTATTATTATTATTATTATTATTATTATTACTACTACCTAAGCTACACCCTACTTTGAAAAACATGTTGCTATAAGCCAAAGGGCTCCAATAGGGAAAATATAGCCCAATGAGGAGAGGAAATAGGATGATAAACAAACTACAAGAGAAGTAATGAAAAATTAAAATTAAAAGAATTTAAAAACAGTAACAACATCTAACCGGATCTTTCATGTACAGTATAAATTATAAAGAGAGACTTTTGTCAGTCTTTTCAACATAAAACATTTGTTGTAAGTGTGAATTTTTGAAGTTTCACCATTTGAACTACCTGTTTATGAAGATCATTCCACAACTGTAATAAATCTTCTTGAATACTCAGTAGTA
>NC_090754.1:7143768-7146268 GCF_036898095.1 Palaemon carinicauda
GGACCATTGTCCACCAGCTTCTGCTGAGGTCAAGAGAAAAGTCCCAATGTCTAGACATCAATATCACTTGAGACGCTATGAACCCAGAGGACTGTACCATTATGGTGCCTCACACTCATTTGGGAAAACAAATGAATAATGGAAAAAATATATAGTATATCATGTATGCGTGTGCTTGTGAATAGCTGTAAATCTGCATGTGTCTGTACCAATCTTTTTTTAGCGCTATCTCTATGCATTTTATGCATCAGGGTATGAAATATACCCTCACATTCTTATGCATGATTGTTTTTTTACAAGCCGATAATAAAACCAAAAAGATGCTGCTTGCTTGCGAGGCATATGGGTGATATATCCTTGGCGAGACGTAAAACGGCCGCATTGTTGGCAAACTTTGTAGGAATTCGCCCGTCGGCTCAATAACTTGAACCACCCCGGCCATCAAAACTGTCTCGTATATATCGAGGCGCGTTCAGCGGTGGGACTCTGTTCTCTCGTGTCATAAACCATTTCTACCCGAAGGCCGCGTTCACTCGATTCAAGAATATCAGTTTAAATGTTAAATGTGTCGATGTAAATGGGATTTCATACACGAGAAAGGAACATTGCAAGACTTGCATGTAACTGTTGATTTCTACTTTATGTTATCGACAGACATAGCAGTCGCAGTATCCCTTCAGACTGAAACATGAATCTCTTCTGCGGGTTCAGGTCTTCGTGTAAAGTAATGATAATTAACTTTGCTTTATTGAATATTTTTTCCCTTATAAAGAGTTCTAACTCACCAGGCTTGAATGTGTTTGAAATGGTATTTAATTATTTTGAAGTAACTTGACCTCTTGGAAATTATTTACAGTGCAAGTTTTCAACTTAAGGTCAAAACAAAACCATATGAATTCATCCATATTATATTTTATGATTTATAAAATCAAATGTCTTTAGGCCTTCCTTCAAAACTCTTGGTACAGCAAGAGGAAATGATAAGATTATATTGCTGTATTGACAATTCCGTAATAATCATCAAGCAATCGACACAACTCCATACTAATCACCGATCAAGGACCGAATAGTTTTTGAAATCCCATTAAAAACACGTATTCAATGATTAAATTCCAAAACACTTAATAGTTAATCGAATCAATTCCATAATCCCATAGCAACCAGGTATGGACTCAATTTACTAAACCCATAACCAGAGAGACGACTTGATTTCCACAATGATCATTGAATAAACGACTCGATGCCGAATTTATTACCGAATAATCGACTCAATTCCGTAATAATCACCTAATAATTGACACAATTTCACAATAAACACTAAATAATAAATTCCGTAATATTCATCAAATAACGACCAATGGAAGAAGACCGATTGCGGTTTTGTCATTGATTTATTCTGATTCAGGGAAATAAAACGATGTCAATTTAATCTTGCATCGCGATTCCGAGATTTGTTTATCCTAATGGGACTTTTCTTGGGTTTGAAAGAAACTTTCTGGAAATGATAATCAATAATGGATGATTGATGACGCTGTTATTCGATCTGACGTCGACATGAGAGGTTTTACTTTTGTTTTTACACGCAAACACACACAAATATATATATATATATATATATATATATATATATATATATATATATATATATATATATATATATATATATATATATATATATATATACCATCATCATCCCCCTACGCCTATTAACGTGAAGGGCCTCGGTTAGATTTCACCAGTCGTCTCTCTCTTGAGCTTTTAATTCAATACTTCTCCATTCATCATCTCCTAATTTGCGATTCCTAGTCCTCAGCCATGTAGGCCTGGGTCTTCCAACTCTTCTAGTGCCTTTTGGAGCCCAGCTGAACGTATGGTGAACTAATCTCTCTTGGTGAGTCTGAAGAGCATGCTCAAACCATCTCCATCTACCCCTCATCATGATCTCATCCACATATGGAGCTCGAGTAATCTCTCTTATAGTTTCATTTCTAATCCTGTCCTGCCATTTAACTACCAATATCCTTCTGAGGGCTTTGTTTTCAATTCTACTAAATCTATTGGAGATTTTCTCATTGTCATACCATGACTCATGTCCATAGAGTAACACCGATCTCACTAAACTGATATAGTCTGATTTTTAAATGTAATTTCAGGCGATTTGATTTCCAAATTTTGCTTAACCTAGCCCTTGTCTGATTTGCTTTTTTCAGTCTTTCACTAAACTCTAATTCTAAAGACCCTGTATTGGAGATCATAGTCCCTAAACATATAAATGATTTTACCTCATTAATCCTTTGTCCTTCCAATGATATTTCATCTTCGATTGCATACTCGGTTCTCACCATCTCTGTATTTCTTCTATTTATCTTCAGCCCAACCTCATGTGATATTTCATGCATTCTGGTAAGCAAAGATTACAAATCCTGTGGTGTTCTGCTAACAAGGAAAGCATCATCAGCATACTCTAGGTCAGCTAAATTCCTATCACCGATGCAGTCCA
>NC_090754.1:7153768-7158768 GCF_036898095.1 Palaemon carinicauda
TTTGTTACAGAATAAAGAAAACTGCAAGTTTAATCGTTAATCAAATATCATTATGTCATTGTTAATCATTTTTTTTTTTCAGATTTAAGAATGATGATGCTTGTCAAAAATCTTTTAAAAACTAATGTCTGGTTCTTCATTGGCTCATGAATTTCATTTCCTTATTCCTCTCGTGTCTTCCAGATGACGAAGACATACAGTTCGAAGTTCCAACGATAAGTTTAGAGGCTCATCGAGACCCAATTACAGTAAGTTCAATTTAAATTCAACTGTCGTAAGCTCTATTTATAGTTGATTTACTTTCAAATTCAGACAGTTATAATTGAAGGCTGGAAGTCCCGTATTTTGCTTTCAACTATATAGCAATAGATAGGAAGAGAGGCGTTATTGATATATAATTATGAATCAGTAGTCTTTATTCCAGTCTGTTCTTAAGTTTATAGTATTTAAATAATGTAATTATAATGTATACTATACACTACTGTGCAGAGTATTCTCCAAATTTTAAACTTATTTTTAACTACTCTACTTTATCTTGAATTTCTTAATGTCCTTAGAGATTCCCATCAATATACACAGTAGTAGATATTGAATATTCATAAGAATTATTATTGTTTAGATTTTGTCTTTTATCCTGACTTTTGACCTTCACTCTTTACCAAAATCTGTATTTTGACGAGATGTCAGTCGGCATTTGATACTTCCAAGGACCTTAATATGAAAGACTCTTTTATAATAGGATACTGTCTGACGCTTTATACAGGACTGACCAATTTTCAATAGAAGATTTCTGATTTCAAAGAGTATCATTCCCGGAAGAGTGCCTTACAAAATGTATTCCAACATTTTTTTTACAGATCTCTCTCCCTCTCTCTCTCTCTCTCTCTCTCTCTCTCTCTCTCTCTCTCTCTCTCTCTCTCATATGTAGGTCTCGCTAAATTCTCTGTAAAAGATTTTTAGGAATATATCAGAAGCCCTGAAAACTTAACTTTTTCCTAAAAGTGCCATATATAATAATGATTTTATCCCAGATTACTATTTTGATTACTTATGTCCAAAAATTCCCTTTATCCTTTAGCAATATATACGGTCACCTCTGGGAGCGCACGATTCATTATTATTATAATTCGCAAAAAAAAAAAAAAAAAATAACTTTCTATCCTATCTAAAGATTTTCTCGTTTTCTCTTATCACAGCATTTCCCCCAATTTTGCTTATTCACAGAATACCGTCTCCTTTTTTCTATTTCCGACCGAGACGATCCATATATTCAGGAGGCCCTTGAAAACGGAAGGCCCACGTCCTTTGACGCATTGGACGAACTGTGGCTCCGAATAAACATTTAGTTCCGGGACCACAATTTCTTTTATGTGCCTCAATCTCCACTTGGGATTTAAAAAGCAAGAGTTTCTTCGAGTTGACTTCACAGGAATTCATTGCTATTTATAGAAGTTTCCCTTTTGTGTTCTTCCTTCATCCTCCCTTTTTCCCTTCTGTGATTGGTTACTGCAGACTTCCTTTTGTGTCGTGCTCCTCCGCCTTCTCACACCTATAGAAGCCGATGGACGAGATTAGGCGCGGCTCGATAGGGAAATACATCAATAAAAAAACAGACATGTTTTCTTTCCAAATGCGAAGACCCCACCTCCCTTCAACTCTCCCTTTCTCCCTTTCTCACTTCATATATGTATATATATATATATATATATATATATATATATATATATATATATATATATGTATATACACACACACACACACACACATATATATATATATATATATATATATATATATATATATATATATATATATATATATATATATATGTATATATATATAAATTATATATATATATGTATATATATATATGTATATATATATATATATATATATATATATATATATATATATATATATATATATATATGTTTTATGTATATATATATACATCATATATATTATATAATATATATGTATATATTGGCTATCCATCTATTCATCTGTATATATCAATACATATATATCATTTGATCTTTAGATACTCAGATTATATTGTACAGTGTAATTTTTAATTTTTTCTTTAAAAGGTAAAAGGAAGAGTACTGCAGAAACATATGAAACTATACAGATGGTATCTCCACTTCTTTTGGCAATTTAATTGTTATACGAAATTTCTAAATCAAAGACAAATAGAAGAGACTTAGCGTTCATCCTCCGTAATACGAGACCTCTAAGGCTATAGTTCATATTATCTGGTTTCCACGATCTCTGTGATAGATCCATGCTTCTTATTTGCTTCATGAAAGTATCTCCAAGTATCCGATCCATGAAGTGACACTAACCCAATTAAGAATTTGTAATGCATTTACGGCTCTACTTTGATCGGTACTGCTTTTACTATGTTTTCTTAATTTTCCTTACTATCGCTGGTTACTGAGTTACTGGTTTGACAGAAAGAGTAATTTGCTAGTGATAGCAACTGCATCTTTCTTATTTGGTTTTATTATTGTATATTGTAGTTTATTACTGGTAAGATGCAGATGCCTTTCAAAATTTACCGCCTACCGAATATTTCTTATCAGTATCATCCATTGCTTTTTCGCCATTATTCTCTCAATTTAATCATTTTTATTGGATACGAATTTCTCAAAAGCTACCGTGTAATCTAAATTGTGTTTAGGGTCAGCCATCAAAGCGAATCTTGTTTTTCAATTTTCAGAGGACTGGATTCGATTTAGGGTTATGGAAACAAAACTTTAAAAGACCTTATTAAAGTTTCCATAAAGAATGACCCCAAAAACACACAATATCATGGTCAGGGTCCAGGCCCCTCTACGTTCAGGATAGGACCAGGAAATGACTGATAATAACTGCAGATCCATCAACAGCTATATCCAGCTGAAGAAGAAATGTAGGGTCAGGAACACTAGTGAAAATCATCGGGTTGGCATTGGCGTTTGAGCCCTCTACCGAAGTATTGTGAGTCAGACACATTTCCACTTGGATGTGACTCTCTTTACAGTGAACAATTAAAACTTTCATATGAGGAAATTAAAGAGAGAGAAGTGTGTTATATTTGGTGTTGTTTTCATTCCTTTTCAAATAATTGTGGTGTGAGGTAACCATAGAGCGAAAAGGTCGATAAGAGTTCCTTCTCCGAATGTCCAGCAATCTTACTATCAAGACATATCACAATCATTTCATCAGTTATAATATATCAGTAAAGACTACTGAAAACAAACTAATTTGTTCCCCTGATGATGAGAATGTGGAATTAGAAGTAATTCATGAGTGAATCAAATAAAAATCTTCTTTCTGATGTAGTGGAAGCCTAAGGAAACAAATAATAATAGATTCAAAATTTCAGACCTGGATACCACAGGGAAGATTAGTATCCTTTTGCTCCCGTATAGCTTAATATGGCTGACTCTTCGGTTACTGAGGCCTTAGCTAAAAAACAAACCTTCCAAAAATATAGGAAAATATGGATTACGTAACAAAGGATGCGATGAATATTATGTAAATTTCTTGAGAACAAAAATCGTATACAGCAAAAAAAAATCCAACGACCGGTATAGGATACGCACAACACCATAATGATATTTTTTCCATCCAAGTATTACTAACTAGTGTATGTATTTGGGCGTTTCATAAATTTTGCCGATTGAAGTATTATCAAAGCTCAGTTAACACTCGTAGCCATATGATTAAGAAGACAAATATGATTTGTCTAAAAATATGAAAATCAGGTAACGTTTACCACAAAGGTATATAAATACATATATATATGTATATATATACTGTATATATATATGTATATATATATATATATATATATATATATATATATATATATATATATATATGTATATATATATATATACATATATATATACATATATATATATATATATATATATATATATATATATATATATATATATATACATATATATACATATATATAAACCTGATCATAATCCTTTTCTGTTCTCACCTTTTTGTATTATCCATATTGGCATTTTCCTTCTTCACTGCACTTCTTTTCAGTTTTCAACAACTGGGTAAAATGCCTTCTAATAACTTCTGCTACTTACCTTGTTTTGTTAGTGTTTGAACTTGTTCTTTATTGACATTTGTATGATTAGCATGTTAATCTCCAAAAGACTAACCTCTTTCCTATTTTCTTCTTTCAGCACATTGCAGACCAAGCCTTGTGAGAAGCTGTGAGACATAACTCGACTCGTGTTGATCCTCTTCGATATATCTCTCCTCCATCGGTACCCTGCCGTATCGCACGCTATATAGTAACTTATGAATTATCGTTTAATGGTTTCCTCGCCCTGTAAAAATATAATCTGGATAGAATCAACGTAGTAACACTAAGGAAGCAGTGTTTGGTGAAGAGGCATCGCATGTCTAAGGTGTACTTTCTGACTATGATTCAATGCATGTGTTCATTGCACACCTTGACAAATGAGATGTTAGTGTTGACCCACAAAATCAGTCTTCGTTGCATTGTCGATTAAACACTAATTGTCATTTCGTGTACAGTTAATGAGCTGTCGCCTCTGTTAATTGTTATCATCATGGTATTCGTTGTTATATCCTTATTCTCCTGCTTTCTCGCTATCTCCCACTTCCTTCCCGTTTATCTTCTGTTTTCTGGGGTTTTTTTTCTACATCATCCCAAATATTCTGTCATGTTTACCAGGTATCTTAGGTCCTCATCAACATTCAAATTCAACTAGTCACTTTTTCCCCCCTTTTTGTTATCTTTATCGAAAACATTCTTTTATTATTTACTTCTGTCAAAATAATGAAGACCAGTTAATTTCCTATAATTATCTCCTGCACTCATCAACTCCATCATCATCACTACCATTGCATGATTTCCATTTTCATATTTTCGAACATCAGGTTTTCAACACCGCCTTCCATCTATTTTTCTCTGTCCATTCTAGCATCACCATCATCACAGTATCATTCTTTTCCTC
>NC_090754.1:7163768-7198768 GCF_036898095.1 Palaemon carinicauda
TATGAAGAATCATATGTGATATCATGTGTACATGTACATACAAAAAAAAAAAAGAGAAAGGAATAACAAATGTAAATACAGTAGGAATTCATGATTATGTCAACTGTGTGTAAAGTGTAGATGTTGTTATATAGTTTTGTATATGTAACATAAATGCCTTTCGATTGTGTATTTTTTTACAGTTCACTTTGTAAATAGTGTATCATGTAAATACGAATGTTAGTAATAATGTATTATAAATAATGTTGTTTAATTTAATTTCCTAGAATTATCGTCAAATATTAATCATTCTTTTTATTTATGATGGGGCAGCAAAGACGGACAAAGGAAACTTAGAAATAAAGGTAGTGGAAATCCACTAAATTTAATTTCTATGGAAGTTCATTAAGTAAGGAGCCAATCACTAGCATCAAGAAAAAAGAAAGAAACGCAGAATTCGAAAGATTGGTATCAAGATGAAAAGTGGGTTTAGACCCTTTTCATTTTATAAATTGAATCGCCAGTGGCTTTGTGTATAGCAGTTGGCATGATAATCCTTTCTTATTACTTGGTATATCAGATTAATTAGTAATCCTACCCCCAAAATGCCCGAAATTTCTTTTCTCGCTAAAGAGCATAACTTCCAGGGACCTAATTAACATAACTTCGTTTAATACCTAACGAGCAAGACTTTGTGTATTACCTAATAACCAAGACTTTACTCGTTAGAATACGGGCGAGACTTTTCTCATTACGTAAATGGCCAAGACGTAAGAAATACATATTTTTTTTCTGCCAATTCATCTTCCTAAAATTAACATGAAAAAACGACAAAAAATCCAGATAGCCAGTATGCGCACAAGACAAGAAATTAAATAACAATAACAGACTCTTCATCATAATGAGGTTAACAGCGCGTTCCTCTAACTAAAACTTGCTACAGCGTAAAAGCAAAATGAATAAAGAGAAAAAATCATAACAATAATTATAGTAAGGTGTCAATTAAAGTTTACGCCAGATTCCCTACACTAAAGAAATACCAAACCACATTTTTGCCCAACATTGGCATATGTTGTATGTTAACAAACACTTCCAGAACAAATATACAGATCTTGGTAAAGTTTGTCGAGAAGATTCACTAAATGATTTATTAAGTAGCAATTAACGAATATAAAGCCATTTCTATAGAGAAAAACAATTTTTCGTCGCTAACATTCTAAGGTGGATCATATGAAAGTCGTCAATGGAAAAAAAAAACTACTTAGAAAAGGAGTTAAAAGGGGATTAACTTAATTATCTGAACATTAGTTTTGTCTTACAGAATATCATGGCATCGTATGAAGAAAAATTAGAATCTATTTGAGAACCATTTAATAGATAAATGGTGCCAGATAATTCAACAACTACGCGAGTATAAAAATACATCGCTATCATTTCATGTTTGAAAAAGACTCCAGCAACTGTGCTCTGTAAAATCAAAGCTTTGAAAGCATCAATAAAAAGACCAATAATCCAAGAGAGCTGTCATCTGAAATACGAGACAGATAAAAAGACAATATCAGGTACTGATCTGCTAAATCTTTAAACGAGACCAGTTGTGTAATCAACGACACCTACTGTATATAATGACGTCCACCCAAAAGACTCGCATGGTTAACTAATAAGCCAATGACTATTAATGGGAAATGGAGTTCAACCTTGTCTGGGCAAATGCTATTTGTAGGTCGGGTAAACAATTCAAAGATACCCTCCAGATCGTATGGTGGATTTGAACAAGCTTAGATCTAAATCCACAAAGTTGCCTTGGATTTGACTAGGTTGATCTATGACTATAGAAATCCAAAGTGGTATTATTATTATTATTATTATTATTATTATTATTATTATTATTTTCAGTTAAGCTACAACTCTAACTGGAAAACCGGATGCTATAAGCCCAATGGTTCCAAAGGGGAAAATTAGCCCAGTGAGGAAATAAAATAAGGAAATAATTAAATTGCAAGGGACGTAATGAACAATTAAAATAGATAATATAAGAACATTAACAACATTGAAATAGATCTTTCATATATAAACTATAGAAAGAGACTTTTCTCAGCCTTTTCAACATAAAAACATTAGC
Source organism: Palaemon carinicauda (assembly GCF_036898095.1). Taxonomy (NCBI): domain Eukaryota; kingdom Metazoa; phylum Arthropoda; class Malacostraca; order Decapoda; family Palaemonidae; genus Palaemon; species Palaemon carinicauda. The sequence continues at coordinate 7,165,870 of NC_090754.1, forward strand.
TTCAATTTTGAACTTAGGAAGTTCCACCGATTCAACTACCTGATTAGGAAGATCATTCCACAACTTGATCACAGCTGAAATGAAACTTCTAGACTACTGTGTAGTATTGAGCCTCACAATGAAGAAGGCAAGATTGTTAGATTTAACTGCATACCTAATATTACGAACAGTTGACCCAGTTTATAGATATATTCCGATGTAAAACGGGTATCGTAAGGAGCAGACTTAAGGAAATTATTTATAAAGTTCAAAGGTCACCTTTCCGTTAACGTTAGGAATTAATCTAATGACAAGAGATTGCTGACATTTCACAACCTTTTAGATAGAAAACGATATAAAAAGTTGAATGTTTTTAGTTTAATCAAAAGAAGTTTAGTTAAATGAGAAACCCTATCTAACCTAATTGAAATATATCTGGGCTTTTGCACATCCCATGAAAACAATCATTCAGTGGAAAAGTTCAGCATGACAAATGTCAAGAAAAGGAATGTTAACCGAAGGTTATTGACCTTTAGAGGGGATTTTTCCGTGCCCAAGTTTGGCTTACAGTGCTTCATTATCAGTTAAAATGGGAGAAATTGTAGATGTGATATTCAAAGATTGGAGATTGTTATTTTATCTTCTAAAGATGAGAATCATGAGAGAGAGACTCATTAAAGTTCGATTTGCAAATGCTCATTGTCAATTTAATACATTTACCTATAGGAAATTTCAACAAAAGAGGATGCAGTTTATTGAAAGTGAATAGCTTGGTTTGTTTATCATACGTTTGAATCATTAATTCATGACAGATCAGATTTGAAACATTGCAAGTGGTTTTCCGTCTTGGTACACAAAACAAAACTGCCTAATTTTCCATAATATTTATCATAATTACTCTATGTGGGAAGTATCACTGTGTTAGGGTAGCATTCTGATGGGTGGTTATCAAGACACGTAATCTCATAAGTAATTACTGAAACGACGGAGAATACTTTGTAAAATAGATGCAAAGGAGAGATAATTATAATGTTCGTGTTTTATAATATTGTAAAGAAAAAATATTCAGAACTCGTTGAGAAAAACCATTGCTATAGAGATGCCTTCTCATTATTTTGTTTTTTTCATTGAAATAATTCCCATATGGACATATTTTCTTTTTTATTTATGATTAATACAAATCTTTAAGCATAAGCTTCTGTTTTTGTTATGAACTACAAATAAACATATAATGATACATTTTTGTGTAATTGATAAATGGAACTGTTCTCCAAAATTTACTGACTGGTCTTGTCAATTTGAAAAAAAAAAAATCATGACTTTTTGTTCTCAAAATTTTTCCTTTTGGTTAGGAATTATGTAATAAGCCAATGGCAAAAATAGGGACTCGTTTTCTTTTGCACAAGAAAAATCTTAATAATAATAACCTTCTAAGCAAGAATTTTGATTATATTTATCATATTTAGTGAATCGCATTTCACATCTTTATGGATTGTAAATTTTCCGTCTGATGGATTCTTTTATTCAGCCTCCACTAAATCTAATTATCACATTTTCCCTAGGCACGTAAATCAATGAATCGGACTAATTTTGCCTGGTTATAACCGAGTGTTTCCCTTTCAGAAATAACTTTAAAATTAAACCTATTCACTCAACCCATAAATAGAGATCGTAATTCACCCGAGTAAAGCGAATGTCATGTTAAAACTGATTTTCATTTATATATTGGCGATAAGAAATCTATCAAACCCAATAACAGATTTATGAATATGCATTTCTGAAGAGAGGGAAGGGAAGAGACGTGTTTTCCAGACTGGCCTTAATGGAGATATTCCACCGATTGATCAAGAGGGAAGATGAAGGTGCTAATGAAATAAGTCGTTTCGAAATTAAATTAGACTTAACGTTATCTGTGCAATTTGCTTAACACGCTTTACTGATGAAAAATAAGTAAAATTGATATTTCCCTTCGTATTTGAAAACTAGAGGGAGTGGAGGGGTTAAAGAATTGAAAGGAGAAAAAGACAAAATGTTATCCCAAGTTCCTCTTCGTCTTCAATTTACTTTTCATTTTTGTCTTTTTCCCTTCATCTCCTCCGACTGTCCCTTCCACTTTCACCCCACATCCAGCGATATTACAGTAAATTTGTACTAGCACAATTCAAATACAAGCAGATAGAGAAATAGATATATAAAATATAATAGCATTTTCATGTATAAATATGTATATATATATATATATATATATATATATATGTGTGTGTGTGTGTGTGTGTGTGTGTTTGTGTGTGTTTGTCTTTGTCGTTAGTCATCTTTGTTGGTTTATGAGAATAACGTTGTAGAAGTTTTAGTGCACAGAAGATTAATCAGTGAATCAATAGGTAACAGGATTTTTTTATTCGAAGCTACCCCCAGGAAACAGTTTATAAAAAGAAGCATGATTTTTATTGTCGTACTTATTTTATACTGCTAAATCAACATATTACAGAATAGTTTCATAATACCATACTCGTAATTGATCTATAAATAGTTTTTGTAGTGTCTAAATCCACTAGACTATGCTTCAATTACTCCTATTTATAAATATGAAACTACTGGAAACTAGAGGTAAGTCAGCTTGGCCCCTTCCATATATAATTTTCATTATATCTCCTAAGACAAAACTTCTCAGAGCTAAAACCTTTCCCCTTAGCTATCTTTATCTCATCCCAATGCATAAACAAATCACCATAGATAAATCTGCTTCCTTTGTTCCCCAATACTAACTTTTCACCACCACATTTCCCATCCTTTCCATTTATCTTATCTAACTAATATAAGATCAATGACTCCAAGAGTTTCAACGTTTCTCCTCACCATTCGTTTTCATTATCCTCACATTACTGCCATAAAGGTGGGGTGGCTCAACACCCTCTGCATATTATACAGCGTGGCTTCCATAGATTCCTCAAGTCTCTACGCACTATTTTGTACACGGACCGTTCCCTATCTAGTGCCTCTCAATTCTCAATCCTTTCTCCTTTCATTACGTCAAATACACCAGAAGAAAATCACTATTGCAACTACTCTCTTTTTGCTTCACCTTTGGCCAAATACATGCACAAATCGATTAAATGAAAGCTGATTGAATTCCACCTCCACACGTTCCAACACTTATTACTGTAATTTCATTTTTATGTTACCTATGGTATGTCTTTACCACAAGTTCCCCTACTAAACTGCCAGTTCAACTGTTTTGCAAATTGTTCCATCTGTAATCCTATAATAATCTATATCTTTCGAGCAAGGAGTGGACCGCTGTCACTTTTTGACCATCTAATGTTCCATCTCCTGGCTTGATGCACTTCTCGCCCCACATGCCTCATGATATTCTCTCTCGGTTTTCCCATTCAAATTGTTTGCCTGTCACTGAAAATTCTGTGTACCATCCTTTGCAAACGCCAATCACTTTTTTCACTCAATTCGTATAGATTTTTTTTTTCTCAAGCTCTTACTTACATGTGTTCATCCCTCTCTTTTCTCTAACCAATAAAAATACTAGGCAATATTATTATTATTATTATTATTATTATTATTATTATTATTATTATTATTATTATTATTATTATTAGCCAAGCTAAACCGAATGATACAAGGCAACCCAGGGCCCCTTTCACACTATACGATTTTTTCCGCACACGAGGCGGTCTCCGCGCCACTTTTACTGCGGACGACACCACTTATTTGCGCGGTCTCCGACTACAGAGATCAATTATATCTTTGAATGTTTAAAACAATATGTAGTGTGCCACAAGGTGGATAAGATGATGGAATTTTTGTACCTTTGTCTATCATGAAAGAGACAATCAAGAATCCAATGCCCAAAGAGACATGTATGGTGCATACGCCTCTCTCTTTGGAAAACTAAAGAAGGCTGATGATATTTTTTCTAATAATCTAAAATGTCTAAAATAACAATTGAAGAACATTGGAGCGCATGGGAAAGACTGCGATTCGACCATATCCTCGAGTATATCGTTCTAGAGCTATTTTGACCAAAAATTCTTTCCTCTACCCCAACCAAAACTATTACCCACTTTTTGGGAATCATATGTGTTTTAGGGGATGAAAAATTTGGTGTGCATGAAAACTCAATTAGGGCCATATGCAGGAAGACAGTTAAGTGAAAAAATAGATTATTCAATTATCATTTAAGTAGAGGAAGAAGGTATGTTGAATGTACATTTAGAATTTCAAGTAACAAATGAAGGATATCTCGTCTTCCCATTCACGCATCTCTTCATCTTGCTATGAATGTTGGCCAATATTCTTCAAACATTGTAAGAGAACGCGATGGTTTTCATTTTGAAAACACTTTAACAATAAATGGATTAGAAGAGCTAGAACATCCTATAAATATACGATCTTTCCTAGCAGCAGATGACATTAGAAACACGTTTACTGATAATTTTGTTAGCGAAATACGGGTTTTGAGTTGGTAATATATCAAAATATGACATTTATGACTAAACATGTTTTACTTAATAAAAACGCTTGAAAAATAAAAGATAAATAAATAACTAAAAACTCACCATATTCATATTTCTTACCATTAAGATTCTGAAATCCTCCATTCAAACCACAGCATACTTCTCTTCAAGCAGATGTCAATAAATTACGACTTTTATATTCCTCCATACTTTTATCTCATTAAACTGGATTCGTTTCAACTAAAGAAATGAGAAGTTCTATATCAATATCTTGATTCATATCTAAATAATTCACGATATGTTTTCTTGATGATAAGCAATGACCTATTGATGCTCACCGCTTGTAAAGTCGGAAAAAAAACTGCCTGGTGCGAAGACGCGCATTGAACATGATAGCCAACTACAACCGCCAACGGGAGCGGCACCGCTTCAAACCAGTGGGACACCGCCACTGCCGTCTCATGTATTGAGACGGCAGTGACACCGCTCATGCAAAGCGGCACCGCTTCAAGCCAGTGGGACACCGCTCATGCAAAGCGGCACCGCGACGGCAAAAAATCCGTGCCACTATAATGTGAAAGGCTCCATTTGGTTTGTCAGTCAACTTGCGAGAGCGGTGTCGCTCTGCTGGCGGAGGCGGATTTAAATCGCATAGTGTGAAAGGGCCCTAATTAAGGAAATAGAAAATGGACGAAAATGCTTTAACAGCGATGATAAAATAAAGTTACAAAATACATGTTGACATAGTTCATCATCGTTTAATGACCATTCCTTTAGTAAATCTCCCGTTAAGTACTATCACAATCATTGACTAAATCATAAAACATCTTAGTATATTACCTCATATGCAGAGCCTTATTTATCATCAATGACAAAGGCCTTGATTGCTACCTAACATGAAAAGCTTTGTTTATTAAACAAGTTGGAATAATCAAGAACAAAAGGGAGAGGATTCTCCTCATTAACTGGATGGACAACATTTTTTGCATTACCTAAATTAAGCAGGTAATAAATTCTAACTCTAGTAACTAATCTGTTGTGAATTATGCCAATTCCTGAGGTTTGAAATTATACCGTAATCAAACATTATTATTATTATTATTATTATTATTATTATTATTATTATTATTATTATTATTTCCATCCTCTATTGTGTTTGCATGTCGTAAATGAAAAAAAAATGAAAACACAAAAAAAAGAAAAAAAAAAACGTTTCTCTCGGAATTTGACGTAATTATTCAATAGGAAGCCGCAGGATACATCAAAACCTTCCTTATGAAAAGTAATAATTCAGTTGAAAAATTAACCCTGGCTATAACCTTAAATCAAAAGAGGACTGGTCTAATTAGTTCACTTCAATAGCGTCATATATTTCACCCGGTATATTCTAAAGCTGACTTGATATAATTGTTCAGTCACATTTTTTGCTGTTATATAGAATAAAAAATACAGTCACTACCATTTACATAAAGAGGATCAACATTCAGGAGTTTCTTTATACTTTTGTCTCCAGAAAACTGATCAGTTTCCGTACGCGGGATTTAGTACTTTAAGATCCTTCCAGAGTTTACATAACATCTGATATGGAATTTTCAATCACTTCTATATTTAGAAAAGCACCCTGAGAGTGCATACCTCCACCACGTCAGCTTTTTTCCCGAAACCAGCTTGCCTTTTCTAGAATCAATTTAGACCATAAGCGTATTTGAGGTCTGTGTGGTAACCAGGTAACCAGGGTTAATTTGGATCAAACTGCTGCTCGACCTTGACCATGACTTTTGACCTAGGACTTTCAAGATTAAATCACTTCCTCGTCTGAGCATAACAATTAATCCTTAAAGTTTTATCACTCTATGAGTACAATTACGGCGTGGAAGTTGTTCGTAAACAAACAGACCAACAGACAATCAGGGGTAGAAACATAACCTCCTCCCAACTTCGTTGGCGGAGGTATTAAAAGACCAGCGAAATAGTAAGGAAGTAAAATTACTTTCATTACAGATAACTGGAACTTGTACAAAATGTTATTATAAAAAGAGAAAAAATACATTTTTTTTAAAGTTTAATTCAGTTCAGGGGAATAAGAGAATAAATTGAGAACAAGAATTTATAAAAACTGTAAATCAGAAATTCGGAAAGGCCTTGAACGTAATTAGCATATTAAATATTACGTTCCCTTCACTGCTCAACTTTCAATTTGGTGAATTCATCAAATATTCAATAACGAAAGCAATCTATACAGAAGATTGATTAATTTTTTCGTGAGCTATGAACAAAGATTCCCTAGTGTGAGCAAGGTCTTGTCTTCGTTTCTTCTTAATTTTAGATAGCTGAGCTGAATGTTTATTTTTAAAGGAAATTTCAAGTAAATCCTACAGTACATTACATAAAAATTGGGAATTTTTCCGTATCGTTGTTTTTTACGCTTTTCATAAGAAAAAAAGTTATTAATATAAATTACAAGCTATAAGAGATGGGAAAAGGGTTCGCGGATATGGCTTTATTGAAGACATCTCAGATAATGGATTGGATATATGAATTGTGGATATGTATCCCGGCGGTGGGCCTGTGAGGCCATTCAGTGGTCAAATCCAGCAAGGGTAAAATCCTAGTTACACTATGAGATAAATATTAGTAGAGGTAGGACAGTTATAGAAGAGGAGGCAATTAGAACGGAGGTAAAGTAGAAAGAATTAAAGAGAGTGCAGATAGGGCCCGAAAGGATAGGCCTACTGCAAAGACCCTGATGATATGCGCATTGCACCGCATGAGGTGCACTACTGGCATTACCTGCCCATGGGATTCCAAAGAATGATCTACGCCCAAATTGAAATCATTATTATCAAATGAATACGTAATATTGAGCATTTTCTTGTCAGGCAATGTTATTTCCATTTTATACAAGGTAAATCACTGCAGACAGATCCCAAGCAAGCTATCGTGCATAGCCAAAAGGACCAGACAATTTATCAAAATAACAGAAAAGCCCTCATTATAAAACATACAAGCCTTGACAAAATGTGATGAGAGAAATTGTGGGTAAAAAAAGGAAAAGAAAAAAAAAATGAACAAACTAATGTCTTCTTTCAGTATCATGCATATATACAAAATATTATATTTGCACAAAGTATTGTTATAAAACAGAACAGCCTAATTAAGCCTTCGCAGGCCTGATCAAGCCTACTATGCATTTCAAAGGCTGACAAAAACCATTTAACACCAATATTTCCTAGATAAAACGTTTGATCAGTATGACTTTCAGCACTTTGCCTTTAACATTCAGACCTAATTTATGTCTTATATACCATATAGCTACACGTGTTATGTTACGACTAGTCATGTCGACACATTCGAATGAAACTGGCAATTCTGGTCACGTCCCAACCCATTCCATAACCATCCCTACTTCGATCTTTACTTTCTTGACCTCTTTATCTACACACCTTTACACCTAGCTCCTTGCTACATTTTTCCTGCATTATAGGACAAGAAAAGAAGACCTTAAAGTAAAGTAAAGAAAGTTGTTTTCATGGTCTTTTGACCCGCTCTGTGTTTCTTGGGCATAGGTCACAGTAACTGTATTAAATAATATTACTGATGTATGATACGTTGTTACGTTCAGCTATCGAGCACAGCGTAGATTATGCAAAATCTACATAAATGATTGTTGTGATCAGCTATTACACAATGTAGTTTATGTAAAGTGTACATAAATGATTTACCAAAAATAGCAAAATAGTAGCAGCAAATAAAAATAACAGCTAGCATATATTACCAGGTACTACATTTAAGATTTAACATAAGTACTTACAATAATTTACAATGTTCACAGAATACTCACAGCTCACCAAACTAAATAATAGTATATAATGATTAAATGACTTAAATAATAATACCAATTCCCTAATATCGCAAGAGGGTCTGCCCCTCTCTTATTCTTCTCCTATACTTCTGTTTCTCCCTATTTCCTAAATCTTTCCCATCCCTAATACCTGCCTTTGAGCTATAAACTGGATTGTATCCAGGGGTACTCTTCCTTTCCCCATATTCCCCACTTCCCTATTCTTATTATTATTATCAATATATAAAATATCTTACAGAGATGTAGGTTTTGGCTTCATAGGTTTCTATGCGATGAGAGACCGAAGATGATACTTGGTTGTTGATATACAGAAACATACCTTCTGATAATAAAGTTCCAAGTTCTCCTTATCTTCTACAAGGTATTATATCATAGTAAATGACGTATAAAATTCCGAGTCACAATGGTTGTAGCTGAAGTGCCTCCATACACGAGCAGTATTCAGTCAAGTCTGACTCGATGCAGGAACCATTGTCCTTAAATATCAGGGATCAAGTACCCCGAACGTTCCTGCTAAACTATCTGGAACTGTCCAGTGGTAGTAACAAGCTTCTTAGGCCAGCGGCGATTGTTGTGGTAGGTATGAGAAATATCCAGAAACTCCCACTCGAGAACACAATGATATTTTCGAATTTCAATGATTTTATTTTATATAAACATTCAATATTAAAAAGTAAGCCTTCTTCACAGGTCTTATAAAACAATATACATTAATTTAATGTACATATGTAACATATGAATATGCATACTGTCATATTTAGATATTATATACGTAATTAGAATAAAAAAAAAATAACACGAAATTTCAAAGCTGCTACAGGGCTGGTGGGACGGGGAGTGAAGAGGGAAACAGGAAGGGGGAGAATGCTAAATTGTGGTAAACAACCAGTGGTACGATTATGTATCTCACCTTAGATATAATAACGGGATTAGGGTTAATATCCTTCAATAAACTAACATAACACGTGTAGCAATATGATAGGTAGGGCATAAATTGGGCCTGGATGGTACCATATCTTAATTAACCCCGAAAGGCTTCTGGTTTCATGGAAATCCCAACCTAACCTGACCTTGGGCACTGTTAATTAAGCAGCCAGAAAATTGATATATGCAAGCCTATCAAAACCGGAGCTGGCATGGCATAAAGGATGAGCTTAAGAGACACTATAATGTAATTTATTTCATTTGCACATATAGTATCTATTAGAAAGTCTAGATCAGCCTTGTTTTTCTAGGTTTAATTACTAGTTTTTAAGAATCATTTTGTGGCAGAATAGCCTTTGTTTTGTATGAGAATTTGTTTATGTTATCTTTGAAATTTAAGTGTTTAAGTGTAAAGTGCTTAATGTAACAATTCTCAGTGTGGTTAGGCGCCTCCTCCCCGGTTGTTTATATTATCGAACTATCGTTTTAACGATTGTTTTTTTTTACATACGAGTGTTTATGAACGCGACTTGATGTCTGGACGTTGGTGCTCGGACAGAATTCAGTTCGGGCTTGAGCACTCCCCTGATAATATACCTTGAGCAGCATAGTGATTTGGACTCTGGATGACGATTGTTTGGCAACTAATTTGGACGATTCTTTGGATTACGCTTTTGATCCTTGCATTGATCTGTTGTCTGCAGGTGCTCTTGTCACCTGCGACTCGAGCCAGTTCTGCCTTTCCCTGACGAGGAGGACTTCCCAGGGAATTGGTGCACTTACGTCTCCAATCAGCTGCTGTGGTTTTGGGAGCTTGCAAGCTCGTGAGGTGGCCAGTAGGGAGGCTGACGCCAGGTAAGACATAGAGTATCTGATTTTCGTTTGGGATTGCTTGCCCTTTATGATTATGCCCTGGCGTTCGGGACCTGCCCTGATAGCTGTTATGACAAGTGAATGACGGCCCTAGTTTTGTGTCTCCTCTGATTCATCCACTGAAGTGAGGAGAACTATATACATCCTTTGTATCATTTGATCTTTTATATATTGTCATATTTAAGACGTGACCGCATAATATCTTCCAGTATGTCTATTATAGACAAGGTTTTGTGTACATTAGTTTTGTGTTGATAGGTAGGATTTATGATGGTTTTTCTTGTTTTATTTACTCCGTCTTCCTTCTTTCTTGGTATTAGTATTAGGGTAATTTTTTGTTCTGGCCAGCCAAATTGTTGGATCCAAGTTCATAATTGATATTTCTCTTGTCTTTGATAGGACTTAGCTCTTAGTTTTAGGGAATCCAGTGTGATTCAAAGGACCATTATTTGTCCTTCCTTGTTATTAAATAATGTTATTTGTAGTTTTAACAAGGTTGATCTAAATTTTGTTATTGTTAAGTATTAAATATTGTTAAGTTTTCTTGAGTGTTTGTTTCCGCTGACCTTTAGCACTGAGTTACATTTATCACTGACAACAATTATAATAAGAACTCTTATAATAACCCTAAGGGTTATAACAATTTGGCGACCGTGACAGGATTGTTCTCAGGTGTACTCAGTGTTTTGGTCTGTGGAACAGCACTTTGTTAATTTGACAATATTTTCTTTAGTTGTAAAGTATTACCTTTCTCCCCTGCTAATTTTGGTGCAATGGAGGGTTTTGTGTTTGACCCCGCAGAGTTTTTAGGGTCAGGTGATTGTATAAAGCATCTGCCAGTACTAAATAAGACTTGTTTAATAAGTTGTGCCCGGTGGTTGGGTATTCCGTTGAGGGCAGCGGATACGAAAAATCAATTGTTGGTAGCTGTTAAAAGCAAAGTTGCTCAAGGTCTGGCTGAGGCTGAACATTTGGTTAGGGAGTATGAAGTTTCAGGTAGTAGTGACTCTGAGCGTGAGGGTAGTATGATTAATGATGATGACAGAATAAGTGTTAATGGAGGTCTAACTCTGTTTGAGGATCCTCCCCGGACAGGAACTATTTATGAAGGTCAGGCTAACTTGCCTCTGAAACTAAATGTTTCCACTAATCCATTCAATTCTGTAGTAAACACTGCGCCAAAAGATCCTCAGGTTCCTGTTTGTCCTTTGGTGGAGTCCAAGGAGAACGGTGAATTTGATTTAATATGTAAACGGATAGAATTGATGAAACTGGAATTTGAAGAGAATGAGAGGGCGAGGCGGCATGAATTGGAGATGGCCAATATCAATTTAGAAATTGCTAGGCTGCAGGGCACCTCTAATCATTTTAGTACACCTCGGGGCAACTCACAGGATAAGTTTAATGTAGGTGCGGCCTTGAAATTGGTGCCAGTATTTGAAGAGTTGAATGTTCCAGAATTTTTCAAGGCTTTTGAACGTGTTGCCACTCGGTTGTCTTGGCCCCCAGAAATGTGGACTGTACTAATTCAATGTAGGTTGGTGGGCAAGGCAATTAGAGTGTATAATGCCTTGGAAGAAGGTATTGCCCGTGATTACCATAAGGTTAAGGCTCTAGTCCTCAAGGCATATGATTTGGTTCCTGAGGCCTACCGCCTTAAGTTCAGAAATTTTACGAAGCAGGCCTCCCTTACTTATGTGGAATTTGCTAGGCTTAAGGAGGAACAATTTGATCAGTGGTTAAAAAGCCGCCAGGTGGTCTCTTTCTCCGCTTTGAGAGAACTCATGCTTCTAGAAGAATTCAAAAGGTCATGTAGTAAGGAATTGAAAATTTATCTAGAAGAGGTGAAAGCTTTTAATTTAAGTAATGCTGCCCAAATTGCTGACAAGTTTGTATTGACCCATCGAACTGGGTCTGGTAGTTTTGGAAATAAAGATGTGAATTTTCAATCTGCTAGGCCAGTTAATTTTCAGAGGTTGGGCTCTTTTGTGAATACTCGTGGGCAGGGTAACCCACCAGATAAAAATCATAAGCCTGATAGTAACCAGGGAAAAGACTTGAGTGGACAGGACACTCGTGTCTTTTCTGAAGATAATAGGTTTGGTTCTGGCCCAGGTAATATGAATAATAGAGGTAGGGGGACTTGTTTTTGGTGTAATAAGCAGGGACATTATCAGGCACAGTGTTATGCCAGAAGAAGGTACCTCCAAAGGAATAATAATAATCCTGTGTCACTAATATCTACTAGTAAACCTGTTATCAGCGATCCCGTAGTTGAAAACCGTCCAGTAGCTAACACTAGTAATGATGTTAGTAGCAGTAGTCAGTCTTCTAGCAGAAAGGAGGCATGACTACTTTATGATAAATATATTTGGCCTGGTAAATTAATATCTACTTCTAAAACTGTTGGTGTGAAATTTTTGAGGGACACAGGTTCAGCTCGGTCTCTGGTTTTGAAAGACACTTTGAAAAATTTAGCTGAGTATACAGGAAATTTTGTTGTTCTGGGAGGGTTCCCGAACACCGTTGTTTCGGCTCCGTTAGTGGAGGTCAGATTGTCTTTCCATGGTTATGATAAAGTGACAGAATTAGCAGTTGTTGAGTGTCTCCCTATTCCTGGAATTGACGGCATTTTGGGTAACGATATGTTAAATACAAAAGGACAAGAGTTGTTCCCCATATTGTCTGTGCATGCCTGTCCTGTTGCAGTAACAACCCGGGCAGCAGTAAAGGCTGCAAATTTAATTGATAATGACGAAGATTTAATCTTAAGTAGTTTAGAAGTAGACATAGAGAGGCCCGGGTCTGTAGATAGTAGTGGTAATAGTGTGGTTAGCAATGTTTTGAGACCTGATTGGGACAGGTCTTCATTTATGGAAGCTCAGAAAAAGGAATTTAATTTTGATTTGGGTGACACTGCAGATTTGACTAAACCCAGGTTTTGTGTGATCAATGGTTTACTATACCGGATTAGTCGTCCTTTAACTGATAATCTGAGCAAGACGTCTCGTATTGAACAAATTGTTGTCCCATCTCAATTCCGTAGGTCTGTCTTGAGTCTTGCACATGATGATTCTTTTTCTGGCCACTTCGGTGTATGTAAAACTTTTCGAAAGTTAGCAGAATGTTTTTGGTGGCCAGGATTAAAATCATCTGTGAAACAATTTATTAATGAATGTGAGGTTTGTCAAGTGATGGGGAAACCCAACCAGATTATTCCTAAAGCTCCCTTAAATCCAATTCCTGCGATAGGTGAGCCTTTTGTGGAATTAGTTATTGATGTGGTTGGGCCTTTGCCTAAAACTAAGTCTGGGTTTACCCATCTCTTGACAATTATGGATAGAGCATCTCGATTCCCTGAGGCCTTCCCAATGAGAAGGATAACCTCTAAGGTTGTATTTGACAAACTAATTGAATTCTTTTCCAGGTATGGTCTCCCTCGTACTATTCAAACTGACTGCGGTACAAATTTTACTAGCAAGGTATTTAAAGGTAAATGTGCAGAACTGGCCATTCGGCACAAGACCAGTGTACCATATCATCCGGAGAGTCAGGGCCTGGTGGAAAGGTTCCATCAGACCCTTAAATCTATTTTGAAAAAGTATTGTTATGAACAAGGGGAGGAATGGGATAAAGGGCTTCCCTTTGCTCTCTTTGCTCTAAGAAATCATCCAAATTCTTCAACTGGTGTAGCTCCTTTCGAACTGGTATTTGGACACAAAGTACGTGGGCCTTTGGAGATTTTTCATGAGATGCTTGAGACTGATCGAGGTGGGAATGCAAACGTAGGAGACTTTGTGGAGGACTTGAGAAAAAAATTATCTAGAGCCTGGAAATTTGCCAGAGAAAATTTGGCTAGTTCTCAGGCTGCTATGAAATTAAATTTTGATAGGAAATCTAAAGCACGGTCGTTTGAGCCCGGAGAATTAGTTTTAGTTTTAAGTACTGACTCTGACAATTTCCTTGAACCAAGATATAAGGGACCCTGGAAGGTGTTGAGGAAGTTGTCGGAGGTGAATTATGAAATAGAGGCTCCTGGGACCAAACGGAAGTGCAGAATATTCCATATAAATAGGTTAAAACTCTATACTTCTAATAGACATGATCCTCTCGCTATTGTTTATGAGCCTGTGGTTGAAATTATGGATTTACCTTCAGAGGATTTGGAGGATTTGATTTGTCAGGTGTCTTCTGATGCTCTTTTTGATAATATTCAAAATTTAGAAGTTTTGAAGGAAGGGCTGGGGCATCTGGAGATTGCTCAAAGGAGGGATGTAATTAATTTAATTTCTTCTTTTCCAGATTTATTTCGGAATTCTCCAGGTCGAACTAATTTTCTTGAGCATGATGTAGACGTGGGTAATGCTTCTCCTGTGAAACAGAGTCCTTATCGGCTGAATCCCATTAAGAGGGATATAGTTGATAAGGAGATTAAATATATGCTGGAACACGATCTCATCCAACCTTCCGTTAGTCCATGGAGCTCCCCGATAGTCCTGGTTAAGAAGTCCGACGGAAAGTTCCGTATGTGTGTGGACTACCGTAAGGTTAACACTCATACTAAGAATGACTCTTTTCCTTTGCCTCGGATAGATGACTGTCTCGAACACATAGGGGCTGCTAAGTTCATTACGAAATTGGATTTATTAAAAGGGTATTGGCAGGTTCCCCTGTCTGATCGAGCAAGAGAGATCTCTGCATTTGTAACTCCCTTTGGGCTTTACGAGTGTAAAGTAATGCCCTTTGGGATGAAAAATGCCGCGTGTACTTTCCAGAGGCTTATGAATAGGGTCATTTGTGGTTTAAAGGGAACTGAAATTTATATCGATGACTTGGTTGTATATAGTGATGATTTGAGTACGCACATGGCGAGATTGCGTAAGGTATTTGAGGCCCTTAAATTTGCAGGTTTGGTTATTAATTTAGCAAAATGTGAATTTGGTAAGGCAAAAGTTTGTTATTTGGGTCACGAGGTTGGTTTGGGTCAGGTGGCACCTAAGCAAGCCAACCTTGAGGCTATCGTGCATTTAAAGAGGCCGTGCAATGTCAGAGAAGTTCGGCGAGTGCTGGGCATGACTGGTTATTATCGCAGATTCGTGCGAAATTTCTCGGACATTGCTCAGCCACTTACCAAGTTGTTGGAGAAAGGGCAGAAGTTTATGTGGTCTCCTCAGTGTGAGGAAGCACTTATTAAACTTAAGATGGTATTAGTATCTAATCCAATATTGACTTCTCCTAATTTCCAGAGACCTTTTATTATTGCAGTGGATGCCAGTGACATAGGTATTGGGGGTGTCCTTTTTCAAAGGAACGATATAGGAGAGGTTCATCCTGTATCGTATTATAGCCGAAAGCTACTGGCCGCCGAGAGAAAATATTCCACCATTGAAAAGGAGGCCCTCGCCTTGGTGCGTACTCTTGTGCATTTTAAGCCTTATGTAACAAATTTTTCTTATCCCATAGAAGTATGGACAGATCACAATCCACTGGTTTTCATCGAGCGCATGAAAGGCGCCAACCAGAGAATTTTACGTTGGGCTCTGCAATTGCAAGAATTCTCGCTTGTGATTAAACACGTTAAAGGATCGGAGAATCAAATTCCCGATGCCCTTTCAAGAATATAGATTTGATCACGACTTGGCCCCCCTCCCCTCGCCTTTCTCATCTCTTCAATTGGTTTGCGTTATTCTTAGAGATGTAAGGATGAGTATGAGTGTGTTTTTCGCTGGGAGTTTGGTTTGTTAGTCATTAGGTTTTCTTAGTGAGGTATTTTATAATTTGTCTGTTTTCTTTTGAACCAAAGTAAAGCCTGTAGTGACCAAAGTGTGGGCGGTCATACTATGGTAGTGTCTGTTATGTGTAAACTCAATGTTATTGGCTGAATTTGAGACAGTCAGTGTCTGGTGGTTAATATTTTGTGCTAATTTGACCTTATGGTTTATTTTTCATTTATGTATTCTCTATTGTTTAGGCTGGTAAATTTTCTTTGTGACAATTCAGTTTTTAAAATTCATTGGTTGTAGTGTTGTTCATGAGAATTCGTATTTCAGGTTTCACCCTGAGACTTTACTTTGTCTTGAGAGTGATGTGTTAATCATTTTCTCTTTACAGGTTTCATGTTTTGTATAAAAAAAAAAAAATTTTTATTGGAATTTTGTTTTTTTGTTTTTGGGGAGGAAGGTATTAGAAAGTCTAGATCAGCCTTGTTTTTCTAGGTTTAATTACTAGTTTTTAAGAATCATTTTGTGGCAGAATAGCCTTTGTTTTGTATGAGAATTTGTTTATGTTATCTTTGAAATTTAAGTGTTTAAGTGTAAAGTGCTTAATGTAACAATTCTCAGTGTGGTTAGGCGCCTCCTCCCCGGTTGTTTATATTATCGAACTATCGTTTTAACGATTGTTTTTTTTTACATACGAGTGTTTATGAACGCGACTTGATGTCTGGACGTTGGTGCTCGGACAGAATTCAGTTCGGGCTTGAGCACTCCCCTGATAATATACCTTGAGCAGCATAGTGATTTGGACTCTGGATGACGATTGTTTGGCAACTAATTTGGACGATTCTTTGGATTACGCTTTTGATCCTTGCATTGATCTGTTGTCTGCAGGTGCTCTTGTCACCTGCGACTCGAGCCAGTTCTGCCTTTCCCTGACGAGGAGGACTTCCCAGGGAATTGGTGCACTTACGTCTCCAATCAGCTGCTGTGGTTTTGGGAGCTTGCAAGCTCGTGAGGTGGCCAGTAGGGAGGCTGACGCCAGGTAAGACATAGAGTATCTGATTTTCGTTTGGGATTGCTTGCCCTTTATGATTATGCCCTGGCGTTCGGGACCTGCCCTGATAGCTGTTATGACAAGTGAATGACGGCCCTAGTTTTGTGTCTCCTCTGATTCATCCACTGAAGTGAGGAGAACTATATACATCCTTTGTATCATTTGATCTTTTATATATTGTCATATTTAAGACGTGACCGCATAATATCTTCCAGTATGTCTATTATAGACAAGGTTTTGTGTACATTAGTTTTGTGTTGATAGGTAGGATTTATGATGGTTTTTCTTGTTTTATTTACTCCGTCTTCCTTCTTTCTTGGTATTAGTATTAGGGTAATTTTTTGTTCTGGCCAGCCAAATTGTTGGATCCAAGTTCATAATTGATATTTCTCTTGTCTTTGATAGGACTTAGCTCTTAGTTTTAGGGAATCCAGTGTGATTCAAAGGACCATTATTTGTCCTTCCTTGTTATTAAATAATGTTATTTGTAGTTTTAACAAGGTTGATCTAAATTTTGTTATTGTTAAGTATTAAATATTGTTAAGTTTTCTTGAGTGTTTGTTTCCGCTGACCTTTAGCACTGAGTTACATTTATCACTGACAACAATTATAATAAGAACTCTTATAATAACCCTAAGGGTTATAACAGTATCCTTACTTGTATCATAGTTTATGTAAAACTTGTGACGATGGCATCATATTTCAGAAAATTTAGAAAATTTACTTGAAATCCGATTCTTATATTTTCTGGAGTAAGATTTCTCACCTTTAGAATCACATTGGGCTTGTTTCTAAAGTCTTAGTTTAGCCAAAGGTCCAATAAGATATTTGGAAGTCTGATAAGACCCATATCGTCATTGGAATGCATACATGGTGGATGTGACAGCCCTGAAATAATAAATATTATAAAGTGTAAAATAAGAAAAAATTATTCCTTGCAGACCTAGAAGCATTAAACGTTTTTCTGTGAAAATGAAATAGTTTAATCATTAAAAGGAGATAAATTAATTCACAAACCACTACCATTCAGGGAATGGAAATAATTTAATGGTTGCCAGTTTCATTGAAAGAAAAATTGTTAACTATTTTTAGAGACTTTTGAGACTTGAAGAGACGAGTCTTAGAAACTTTAAGAGACAAAGAGCAGATAATTACTGAAGAATGGTGTGATATTAACAACATATATTAGTCCATTGGTAATGAAGTTTTGGGACATACAGTTGCAAATAAAAAGCCATGGATATCAAATGATACTTAGGATACTATAAAAAGGAGACAAAGAGAAAAATTTATTATTGAATGTTTTCGAGGAAGTAATGAAAATTAAAAGGTAGAGCTTACTAAGAAATTCCAGTATATATAAAGAGGTCAAAAGTAGAGGCAATAATGACAGGAGAGAGTATTCGGACAGGAAAACAGATGAGGCTGACAAAGCTATGAATTCAGGGAGTTGCTATGGTGTAAGAATTGCTCATAGAATTTTTAATGAAATCTCTTCTGCAGCAAAGAAGAAGAAGCATTATACCCATAAAAAAAACAGAGATGGAGTTGTTAAAACAACAGAAGATGATGAAAGGCAACGTTGGATGGAAGACTTTAGTGAGGTCATGAATAGGAGATATGAAGGTAATACGACAAATTAGGAGATAATTTGTATTTGTCATTTGTTCCGTAACGGGAATACAAACCTACACTATTTAGTAGGGGTGACTCACCCATTAGGAGGGTGGACGTCACTACCAATCTGGCTTTTTGGCTTTACCCGTGGGCTCCTTATCTTGAATAGGTTGGTACCAAATATAAGGAGTCCCTACACCTCGCTAACATTGCTACGAAAGGTCTACTGTCTATGCACGCTGTGCGTTGAGATAAGCAGTGTGACTGTGAAGGTAAAAGTTATTCCGAGTCTTTGTAGGAAAAACTGTATTAACTGAGACTTTCCCAATACCACCTCTCCAGGGTATGGGGACGCAATAGTATTGACACAATACAAGGTACACAAGAGAGCATGGTTTACCTGCAGTGGTTTGAGGTCAGCTTGTGCAGAGAACCCAGGCTGCTGCTTTCCCCAAGAGAGGGGAGGATGAAGAAAAGAATAAGAGCCAGTCATACCTTTTCATTCGCGCAGACTAAAAAAGGGTAACAGTGCCTTCAACCTTTTGCTACTTGTCTAATAAGAAGCTTGATGTATTAGACCAGCTGTTGTGCAGCCACCACAGAGCCGATAGAAAACCTATCGAGTTTCCTTTAGGTCACGTCTTGTAGGTAGTAAGCTGTGAAAGTAGTCTGGCGTTTCCACACTCCAGCATGTTAAATCTGTCACAGAAATTTTTATTTTTTTTGAAGGCTAGGGGCATAGCTACGCTCCTGACATCATGGGCTCTGAGGCGATGTGAAGGAGGAGGATCTGGATTCAGGGTATGGTCTATGACCCTGCAAATACAAGGATTCTTGGTGATCCTCCTCTTGTTCTTCCCTGTGCTGACGAATAATGAAGGCACAAGGAGAACAGCAGCTGCTGTTCTTTTGAGGTAAAGCCTCAAACTCCTCACTGGTAGAGTAAGAGATGATCTGGGTCGTCTGTTACAAAGCAGAGACTTGGAATCCAGAAGGATTTGAATTGGGGATCCACCACCCCTGGATTCTGAGTCTTGGTAACAAATTTAGGAATAAAACTGAACGTTACGTCTCCCCATCCCCTTGAATGGGTGATGCCGCATGTGAGACCATAAAGTTCGCCGACTCATTTGATCGAAGCTAAAGCGAGCAGGAACACCATCTTCCTAGTTAGGTGGCGATCTGTTGCCTGGCATAATGGTTCATAGGGAGGCGTCATTCGAGACCAAAGAACATGAATCACGTTCCATTGGGGAGGTATCACTCCCAACTGAGGACAGGTAGGTTCGTAAATTAGTATGAGTAAGGAAAGTTTTGGCCATGAAGAAATGTCCATTCTATTCAGTTAGAGGGCGAGACTTAAGGCTGAGCGATAGCCTTTTAACATCAAGACTACAAGGAGCATTTCTTAACGCAAATACACGAAGAACTCCGCTATTGCTGGAATAGTGGCACTGAGTGGAGAGATACCCCTTCCATAACACCAACCACAGAAAACATTCCACTTTTCCAGGTATACTACTACTGAGGATTTCCATAGGTATCCAGACGCCCTGTTTGCAACTTGTTGCGGAAACCCTCTCTGAGTGAGGAGATGTTGGATCGAAGCTACGGCTTTGGAAAAGATGTTGAAGTGTGAATGCCTGGTAGTGTGTGTCGAGGAGGGAGTTCTCTTGGAGACTCCATCAGGAGTTGCAAAAGTTCCAGGAACCATTCTGCATGATGCCCTAGCGGAGCTATGAGGGTCATTGAGAGGTTAACCGATATTCTAGCCTTGTTGAGTACCCTCTTTATCGGACAGAACGGGGGAAAGGCGTACACGTCGATGTTGTCCCACCATTGTTGGAATGCCTCTTGCTAGAGAGCCTTTTGGTCTGGGACTGAGGAGCAATACAACGGGAGCCTGAAGTTCGGGCCGTTGCAGAGATCCACCATTGGAGAACCCCCACAAAGTCAGGACTTTGTTGGCTACTAGATGATTCAAAGATCATTCAGTACTTACTATCTGAGATGCTCTGCTCAGGTTGTTGGCAAGCACATTCCTCTTGCCTGGAATGAAGCGTGTTGATAGTGGCATTAAATGAATCTCTGACCATCTCAGTATCTCTACTGCTAGATGGTATAGGGGCTGCGAAAAATACGTCCTTGTTTATTGATGTAAGCCACTACCATGGTGTTGTCGCTCATCACTACCACTGAGTGGCCCTCCAGGAACTGATGGAACTGTTGAAGGGCTAGAAAGATGGCCTTCATCACTACGAGATTTATGTGGAGTTATTTTTCTGGCTCTGACTCAAGGTCATGTGGTGCAGCATGTTGGTCCCCCACCCTTCTTTTAAGCGTCTGAGGAGTGCATCAAATCCAGGGGAAGGACAAGAAGATATGCAACCCTCTACAGATTCTTGTCTGCCACCCGCTACTCAAGATTTGTCCGTTCCACTGGTTCCATGTGGATCAGAGTGTCTGGGGAGTCGAAGGCGGCTGTTGGGAACTAGACGGGCTAAGGATGATAAGTGTCCGAGGAGACATACCCACTTCTGGGCTGGGAGTTCTTCTCTTCTGAAAAAGGGTCTTATGCCCTTTCTCAGCCTCATTATCCTGTTGTCTGCAGCCCGTTCCAAGGACCCCAATCAAACATCAAGCCACGAAGTAGCCTGCATGGTATACTTCGTAACCTTTTCCTGATTGAGGATGTCTGCCGTCGAGAACGCAACCTGATGGTTAGAGAATGACTCCCTTGGTCAGCTCTGGACGAGGGGTGAAGTGAAGAGCTAGTCGAGGCTCATCCAAGAACTCGTAGTGCCTCCTCTGCTGGATGCGAGGAGGTGGGAGGAGGTTGGCAAAGGACCCTGAATGATGAGAGGAGGAGAAGTCCGAAAGTTTTAGGGCGATCTTAGCCTGAGCACTCTTCAGCCCCAAAGACACGGTCTAAGACTGTGTCTTTGCCCTCCTCGGGGGTTATCTCTAGGTTGGCTAACCCATTGGGAACCATCATTAGGGTCAGAACTTGTCAGAACACATGCTCTGACTCTTTCTGTTCACCCTCTGAGGTGGGACTGGCAGCGAAGTGTCCTTCATCCACCCCTGAGAGCTCGTCTCAGGATGGTTCATGGACATTCCTAAAGTCACTGATGGATCCTGCGGGTCTGGAAGTCCTTTTGGAGGACTATGGAAGAGTCTTAGTGTCCTTAGAACTCCTTGCGTGGAAGAAGGTACATTTCCATTATGGAAGGCCTGTTGGATCTATCCTTCCTAGTTTCTACCAGTGGTGCAGAGCTCTCTACACGAGGGGAGTCTTCCTCTGAAGGTGGAAGGGAGGAGACTGGCCCCTGATCCTTGAGACGATCTCTAAACTGGGTAGGCGGTGAGCCGGAGAGCATCTCGGAGGAGTACCAGGAAGGTCTGAGCTTGATGAAGAAGGCTGCACAGGGGTCAGCTTCACTCTAGAGGATGCGAGGGTATCTGAGACTCCTCTCTTCCTCTTCAGTGGTGAAGTAGCTGATGTCCTTTGCCGGGACTCTGCTAGTGCCGCAGGGTGTTGAAGGCCAGCAGAGGTCTCCGAAGAGCATGCTGAGAAGGCAGGCCTAAAAGCTTGCAGAACCATCCTGACAATGGCGACGAACCATGTCCGCTTACTGACACTACCGCTGTCTGAAAGATCCCATGAAAGGTTCCCTTTGAGGAGTCTCATCTGGAGCTGACTGATACCGTGGGTCCACCTTTGGAGCGGGAATCTTCGAGATCTTGAACTCCCATGGAGCGCTCTTTCACTACTTCCCCAGTGGTTGCACTGTAATACGTTTGTGGGGAGGGGAATGAGGTGATGGAGACCTGTGGGACGCGATTCTGTCCTTCCTTGGTGAGAGGACCAATGGTCTGGAGGGCTAACACCTACCTTTCCGTTCCTGATCACTTACTTTATCCCCCGAATAGCGAGACTTCCTTGAAGTCAGAGGAGGATGAAGTACGTCTGGATATTCGTGTATCAGCAGTTGGGACTAATATCCATGCGTCGGTGAGCATCTATGCGTCGGTGAATGATGCCTACTCTGCTCTTGTGAGCTTGGAGAAGAAGACTCCTGATTGCGCAATGGCGAGCACTGGTGAGCGCTAGTGAGCTGGTCATTTTAAGACATGTGGTACTGCAATATTTAGAATATAGAAATCCTCAGGCCCAGGGCAGGTACACATGGCCAGCAGAAGTCAACACACACACTGCAAATAGAAAAAACAAAAATAGCATTAATGGCAGACCAATATTTGGTGAGGATGAAGATCGACAACGGACGTTCACCATTCGACCCAAAAGCAAAGTAAGCTCAATCCCAGGTGTGAGTGTGGGAGGAGTAGCGAGCTACCCCCTTATCCCCCACTAACTAGCAGGGTGGGTAGTTAACCCTCGCTAAATTTTAATGGCTCATCCATATTAGCTTCGCCAAAAGTAATACCCCTAATAAATAGTGTAGGTTTGTATTCCAGTTACGGAACAAAATTTTATTTATATACCTGAAGCTGAGGAAGACCTTGATGTGCCCATGAATGAATTCAGTGTGTTTGAAGTCAGAGCTATCATTGAAAAATGCAAGCAATGGAAAGACCCTGGATACAATGGAATAACTGCTGAGATGATGCTGGTTGAAAATGAAGTAACTCCCAGAATACTTTTCCGTGATTATTTTGCAAAATGTGGTGAGAAGAGGCTAAACCTGATAAGTGGGAGCTAGGAGTGCTGGTGAAAATGGCGAATAAATTTGATCTAACTGATGTCACTAATTACAGGCGTATGCTACTTATGTCAGTTGTCATGAAAATACCCGGTATGCTCATTCTAAAGAGACTAGATAGAAAGATTGATGAAAAGCTGAGAGATGAAGAAGCAGGATTTAGAAATGATAGAAGCTGTATTGACCAATTTTCATTTCAAGACATGTGGTACAGCAATGTTTAGAATATAGAAATCCACTTTCGACGTCATTTATCGACTATGAAAAAATCCTTTGATGGTGTTGACCGGCCAGGTTAGTGGAGAGTCCTTTTTTATAATGGGGTTCCTTTTAAATATGTAAATTTGACTAAGTCTGCTCATGAGCATAGCAAGTGTAAAGTTAATGTTAGTTGAGTTCTATCAAATGAATTTCCATTGAACAGTGGAGTACCCAAAGAGAATGTGTTTTCACCTATGTTGTTTAACCCCCTCATGGATTTTGTTATGCATAGAACTGTTGGGGATGGTGTTAGTATCAGGAAATCAACACAACTAGAGTATGCTGATGACGCTGTCCTTAATAGCAGAACACCACAGGACTTGCAAAACTTGCTCACCAGAATGCATGAAATACCACATGAGGCTAGATTCAAGATAAATATAGGAAAGACATGGGTGATGAAAACGGAATATGCGATGGAATATAAAATATTATTGGAAGGAAAAATGATTAATGAGGTGGAATAATTTCAAAATTTAGGAACTATGATCTCTTAATACAGAATTTTTAGAATTGGAGTTTAACTAAAGATTGACAAAAGTAAATCAACCAATGGTTAGGTTAAGTAAAATTAAATCAGACAATGGTTAGGTTAAGTAAAATTAAATCAGACTATGGTTAGGTTAAGTAAAATTGGAAATTAAATCACCTGAAATTACATATAAAAAAAAACAGGCTATATATCAATTTAGTGAGTTCTGTGATACTATATGGCCATGAGCGTGGTATAACAATGAAACAATCTCAAACAGATTTTGTAGATTTGAGAACAAAGCCCTCAGAAAAATATTGGGATATGAATGGTAGTACAGAATTAGAAATGACAAGATAAGAGGGATTACTCGAGTGCCATATGTGATTGAGATTAAGATGAGGGGTAGATAGAGAGGTTTTGGGCATGCTCATTGCACTCCCCAAGAGAGATTAGTTCACCAAACTTTCAACTGGGCACCACAAGGCACTAGAAGAGTTGAAAGGCCAAGGCCAACATTGCAGAGGACTATGAAGAATGAAGAAAAAGATGACGAATGGAGAAATATCGATTTAAAAGCTGAAGATATATACTACTTTTCGTCAATAGGTGTTGGAGGAGGTGAAGATAATGATTCCTTAGAATCATATTCTGTGCTCGTCGGGCATTATTCTAAAGAACTATTTTCACAAGTTTTATCGAAATGTCAGAGTGGGTTATTGGTATAATTGACCTATTTGAATGATTTACTCAACTATTTGATAAAAAGTAGTATCACTTGATTTTCTTAATGCTCTATACATTATTCGCGAGGTTTACCCTATACTTCTAACCAGTCTTAACCTCATTCACAAAATTTTCAATGCCTTGATTTACAGAAATGGGAGTGCATTCTTGCTGATTCCTTTTTAGGTAGATAGTGCAATCAGTGCAACTCATATGGTGCACTGTGAACATTACTTTAAGGTCTGTGCAGCGTTCCATCGGCTCCTAGCTGAACTTGCTTTATATCCTTCTACGCTACCTCCGATCCCACTTCCTTTCTTTCATCTTGCTCTCCAGCCTCTTTTACTTCAAAGTGTAACTGTAACTGATTGCACTTCTGCACTAAATGGCTGCACACGGTCCAAGCGCCAGGCTATATAGATTAAACTTTCATATAGACATATTTTCCAAGTTTGTTCGAGGTGGTTGTTGTTGTAAATTGCCTGGTCCCTTGTGGCCAAGCACGCAGTCTTGCAATTCTACAGCCGGTAGCAAACAGCTTACAGGAAATAGATTTAAGGTTGATATGGAAAGATTCACAAATGCACCATGTGGAATTCATTATAACAATTATGGCTCACTGCCATAAAGAAAGAAATAAACAACACTATTCTATTGTTTATATGGTCCATTTATTACGAAAACTGTATAATAATAAGGCTTTGGTTATATAATAAAGATTATACAACAGGTAGAACATTTTTAATCAGTAAATCTATCAACGACGTTGAAAACCTCGCAAAATATACATCTTGAAATGGCACTGATTAGACTCTCCGGTCTAGAGCAATTAGATCCATAGTTCCATACAGTCGTCCTACCGCTTGTAATTAAAGGCTGATTAGATTCTGGACAATTACTCTCTTTGAAATATGAAAATTATGCCACAACTAAGCCAACACACTTTGTTAATTATTGAATGTGAAATATATTATGTTATTTTTCTTCTTTATATATTCAAGGGAATATCTAATTTGAAATGATATTCGTAACCAATACGAGGTATACCCAGCTAGCCATTACATAACTTGAGTATATGGTCTTGTATATTCCTCAAGTACTGGTTTTCCCGATTACTGGGTTTAGAAATGGTATTGTTGATGTTGGAGTTTAATGGTATTATTATTTGCATTAAACTAAATTTTATCAAACATCAATAACAACAATAGTAATGTAATCACCATCAACATTCAATAGAATTTGATATAGCAAAACTTATGAATCTATGATAAGAAAGAGAGAGAGAGAGAGAGAGAGAGAGAGAGAGAGAGAGAGAGAGAGAGAGAGAGAGAGAGACCTCACACAATTGTATTGTCCTGTGAATTATGCGTTTCACCCCTAATTCCAATGTTTCTCATATAGTTTCCTATTGAATGTTCCGGGATTGTTTAGATTCAACACATTGAACCGTCAAGTTCATAGGGACATGCTGTTAAATCTCTAAATTAGTGTACATCATATGAAAACGAATGTTTGAAATAAAGTACGGTATAACCTTAATAGTTCTTTGTAATTATTTAGAGTTAATTAGCACTATTCTCCTAAATACCATATATTCCTTAACCTAACCTACCCATGTAACTGTATCCAAGTTCCTTTTAAACACTTGAAAACAGAGTTGATGGGAGGTGGAAAACATTTGAAGTAATTAGCACCAGCAACAATAGTGAAATAAATTCAAGGGAAAAATATGCAGTTGAAAATATAGATGGTTCGTTCGTCTGTGCAATCACTCAAAATACCTGGGGAAGAATATTGCAATTTATTTGCAATGTAATAATGGTGCAATCCATGTGTCAATGGTTAATATGAAATTCATTATAACAAAATCTTCTAACCTACCGTAACCCACCATAGGGTACAATGCCCTACTTGGTAAAGGGTATGATCATCCCCATGAATCAACTTAACCTTCATTAAAATTAGTGGCAATGATGGTTACAGGAATACATCTTACAAAGTAAGCAGATTAAAATACTTGATCTGGATGGCAATTCCTTACCACTCCTGGGTCTACCTAGCCTTTGGTAGACATTGCAGCAATACCAAGTGAAAGATATATCCTAACTGAAATTTCCCAGACCTAACCTAACATATCTCACTGTATTCTGATTGGCCATGGGTGTCTTGATCTCGAGAATCAGCTCATCTTTCGTTGAAATGTGGCAGTAGTAATTGAAGTAATCAAATTAGTATACCTTGATTTAGAAAAAGAAATATTTCGCTAAACAATGCCGGCCATATACGCTAAAACTATTACGGTTGGGTGACGTCTTGCTACGTAGAATACAGTCGATGTATGTTTTTAACGACTACAAACGAACCAAAGAGAGCGCAGTCTGAAGAAGAATTTTAGAGTTACGGAGTCGACTTAGTTTTTATCAGGTGGGTCAAATTCAATTTTGATTTTTAAACCACTTATAGACCTAGCGCCGCTTAGATTCATATATCAAACGAAACCTGGGACTTTCCTCTTTTTAGTGAAAGTGCTTAAATTTGATAACTTACTGGCGGAGCTATTACGTAGAATTGCCATAATAATGGTCAGAAAGGCAAAATAAACACATGATAACTAGTTAGGAAAATAACTAGTTAATGTAAGTGGCTGCAAATTAAAGTATCATGACTATCGATGATTCCCTTAACGTCCTTCTAATGGCTTTTGCTCCACCGTGGCTCGCTACGTTCGCAAAATTAACTTTACATCATTGATCCTATGTTCTGGCAAGCGGTACATGTACTCTTAAGCCCATTGGCCATTATTTTTATTTATTTTTATTTTATTTATTTATTTATTTATTTATCTTTATTTTTTTTTTTGTTCTTCCACATGAGTAACAATACCTGTACACTCAAGAGAGAGTGTTTTCATCCTAATCAATTGCTAACATAGATGAAATAACACCAAATTTCGAAATAAATCTTATGGAAATTCCCTTTTGGAGACATCATTAAGTGACGGTCGTCTAGCTGAAATTGAAGGGAAGGGTGGGAAAAAGTGGTTGTTGTAGAACAACATCCGGGATATGTCATACGACAAAAAAAAAAAAAAAAAAAAAAAACCGGACAGCTGGCAAAAGCGAATGCAAGCTACGCATGCCTCATAACTCGCCTCCAGTCTCCCAAATGTAAACAATGGAGTTAAGTTTAAGTATTAGCCTTCACATTTTAATCGACCGATACGTAAGTTATTATGGCTAGGTCCCCATTAAACAAATAGAGAAAAAGAAGGGAAACTAGCCTGCACTTGTGTATTTCTTAATAGAGAATTCCAGTTTCACTAGTAATTCAAGTAACATATATCAACCTAAATGGGTAAAAATCAAATATTTTTCTTTTCTTGAATCATAACTTTTGATTTACAATAAGCACTGTAACCTACTTTATTAAATGTGCACATGCTGTATCCTTACTCAATAAAAGTTGACAAGAGAATTCAAATCAGTATCCCACTTTTTAGAACAGAATTTTGCATTATTACAATCAACCCAGTCGAGTCAAAAGTCCCAGAAATGAAAGAATTACTCACTATTGCTATCCGTATGAACGGCTTCCACGGCACTACTAGTTATCG
The DNA here is from genome assembly GCF_036898095.1 of Palaemon carinicauda. Lineage (NCBI taxonomy): Eukaryota > Metazoa > Arthropoda > Malacostraca > Decapoda > Palaemonidae > Palaemon > Palaemon carinicauda. The sequence continues at coordinate 7,194,161 of NC_090754.1, forward strand.
ATGAGAAATGAGAATTGTCTTGAATAGCTTCATTCAATAGGCGCGACGGAAAAGATTATATACACAACACACGAAATGAATCGCTGTTTCCTAACGCTGATGAGCGGACAGCTTAGCAGTACCCATAATGCACCACCAAATAAACAAAATAATAAATTACTTGGTGCCAGTGTACCGGTTTCAAATTACCCCCTCCAATTCTTAACCCCCGGTAGTTTGAAACCGGTTTCAGGCTACGGGGGAGGGGTTATTGAATTACCCCCTCGTTTTTACGTAGTATCTCATCATTTATAAATATTATTCAATTGCTTTTGATCAGGGTCAACACGCAATTTTTAAATTACATGTATATATATGTACAGTCTCCTATATTGGTAAAATTTATTGATGGCAGGTACTTGTCCGTTTATTGTCTTAGTTCTTCTTTGCGATTATTATACTCATACAGTGATAAAAAGCACGGTCGATACGGCCATCATTTGTGTGTTTTTTTTTTTCCAAAACGAACTTAACACACATTCAGTGAGTAGATTTGCATAATGTATAACACTAGTGCATATAAGTCTGGCGTTCTTAATTCTTCGGGATGACCAAAAAGATGACGGTAGTTATAATGACCATTTCTCGTCCGTGGTCCCCTAATCAAACCCTCTTTTTTGTTATCTGATTATTTTGTATGCGGTAGTAAGCCATTGATTTCTGGTGTTTTCGATTTATATAAATCCAGGTTAACCCGATCACAGCATCACTTGTCCAAAAAATCGTCAGTAGGGCTGCTAAACGGAAATCGGACAACCTCGATATCATCTTTGAATACACAGTGAATACCAAGTACCCAAAAGTGGCTTCGGAAAACGAAAAAGCCAATCTTAGAATACTATACTCTGTTAAATTTACGAAGGTCAAGGTGCATCTAAAGACAAAAACACACGATGCCATATTTTCGACTTCGTAGTGTACTTTCTCACCTCACTAAATTCTTGTAGTGATCTCCTTTGGGAATAGACCACCAATTAAAAATAATATTTTCTCCGAAGGCCACAGCCGAAATTTTTCTTTGTTTTCTTTTGTCATATTGTCTCTTAAAATAGTTATTTTATCACTTTTGTTGGCAGATCAACATGTTCACTATATTTTCTTGTTATCAGTTTGTTTTTAACATTTCTTTAATGATATAATACCCGTTTCCCTTCTTATTATTTTTGTATTTTAACTTTATATCTTTTCTTAATTTCTTTCTCATTATTTGTTTCCCTTTCCAGTAGGGTTGCACCTTGGCTAATTACAACAACAGCAACAACAACAATGATAATAATAATAATAATAATAATAATAATAATAATAATAATAATAATAATAATAATACGGGAGAATGCAAAGAATTTCTTACTTCTAACTTTTATTTTGAAATTAGTTTTTCGATATACACCAGAACTTCTTTGTTGATATGAATGACAATGTAACATTTTTTTTATAAAATTCCTCATTAGAGGACTCAAGACTTCTTACTAAATAATCAGTACATTTATCGATTACCATATCTTGCTTTGCATGGTCCTCTTGTAATTTTTCGGCGTGTTTTACTCCATTCGTTCAATATTCTTTTGTCACCGAATGCAGTGATTCTTTTTTTTTTTAAGTAGGCTTACCCTTAAACCTACCATAGGTCTTCGCTTGTGGCCAAATACGTTCAATCGGATTGTATTGGCAATGGTTTGGAGGAAGACGTATGCCCCTGTGACCATTTCAACTGCAATTTGATCAATCGTGTATGCGTTATCTATGATTCGGGAGTATTCCTTGACTATTTCTAAAAGTTGAAACTTTTGCATATTGTCTCCTGGTGATACGCTTTTTTGATGAGCCATTATCTTGTTTTTGCCTTGTTGTTTGATGCTGTTGGAGGTTTACCTAATTTTTCTCTATGATAAGATGCGTTACCATTACAATTATGGAAGATGGGAATATATTCGGTAGCAACTGCTTACATCACAGTTCATTTGACTGTGATAGTAGTTTTGCTTACATTGGTTGCTTCTGTTGTGCATAAAAAAAAAGAGAAAAAAATGGCTTTACAAGTATCAGTAACAGGACCTCCTTTCTGTTTTTCTAAGGCAAAATATTCGAAACATTATAAACAATGTCTCGAGCTTGACCAATAAGTACTGTATACCTACTGTTGCTCTGTATGATGACCTTACATTCTAGCTGACGAAAAGTTTATTATGCTTTTTGTGCCTCCCTTGATTGGCTATAATCTTTTCCAGCGTTCGTTTGTAATTCTCTCTCTCTCTCTCTCTCTCTCTCTCTCTCTCTCTCTCTCTCTCTCTCTCTCTCTCTCTCCTACATCTGGATGTGCAGCGCAAGCAGCAAGCTACTTTCGTCGCAGGTGGTTCCTGCTATTACCTGCCCGCAAGGCAAGGCGGTTTAATAAGGGATACTTTCTTACGAAAGCCGATTAATAAATGTCCATCGCTAACCTGATAAACTATATCCAAAAAGTGACAATTTTGTGTCTCGTTTCTTTATAGTACGTCTGAATAATGTTACAAAACGATAACAGTTTGAAGTTTAGTTTTTATAGAATTAAAGTTTAACACTTCAGTAATGGCATTAATCATATCCATCAAATTGCACCTTTTTCTCTTTATTTTCGAAACACAGTGACAGAAATATGGCATGTGGGTTTTTTGTCCTTAGGTACATCTCAAAATTCGTAAATTTGAAAGAGTATAGCAACAGAGTACTCATCTCGTTGTGGATATTTTTGTCAATTTCTCCACGCATATTGCCCTGTGAAGCTCATTACCTGAAGCACAAAAATACCATCTATTTGAGAATATAAAAGAAAACAACTCTTTTTCTTAAATACGAAAATAAACTTTTTTTTTCTACTGCAGCGAAGTCAACAATAAATGCATGATGCACATGTGCACTCATATAGATTATTTCCTATTTCGATGAGGGGGTAACTTGAAAACATGGGGGGTAGCTTGGAACGGGTTTCAAACTACCTCCCCGGTAATCTAAAACCGGTTTAAAGTTACCGGGGGTAGCTTGAAACTGGGGGTAACTTGAATCCTTTACACCGGTACTAAAAGCTTTACTTCTGACTTATTCCTGATCTGTAAAACTATCAGCATCGTAAAATACATTTGCAATCATGCATCTCGCAACTTGATGTACTATATATTTAACTGAAAACAAATTAGGCTGAGTCTTTATTAAAAGAAAATATTAAGACCGAACAATAATTAAACTAACTATCGTTGTTGATTATTAGGTATTATTAGCGCTGGCAGTGTTCATTTCTTCTTACCTAAATTTCCAAATAAGTTTCGAAGTTGCTTCAAGTGATACCATCTCGCAAGCATTAAATGGTCGAGGAGCATTTACCCCAAGCAAATGAAACAATAAAATACCTCTGGATTTATCCTAAATGGGTACGGCGTTCTTGCTTCAGTTCGAAATAGCCCGCAAAAGCGATCCTCTTAATATATTTACATATCGCCTGATATACAGTAGTTTCTTAGTACCAGTGCTCTATTTATATAGCTTGACGCCAATAACCACAATGAACTGATATTGAGATTATGAATGTGTATAATGATAACGTGTAATAATAATAATAATAATAATAATAATAATAATAATAATAATAATAATAGCCATTGTCATTGGCAAATGATCAGAGAGAGAGAGAGAGAGAGAGAGAGAGAGAGAGAGAGAGGGGGGGGGGAGAGAGAATCACAAACAGTCAGAGTTCTCCAAGTAATATAATCTCATTGAATAATACAACGTTTCATCGCTTATTCTGTTGTACCTTCGTCCAATTTCTATCGAAAGCTGTAGGATTGTTTAGAGTCAACCCTTTGATCGAATACACTTCAATCACCAAGTTCAGTGAGACTTTCTGTGAATCCTTTCAATCCAAAGACAATATATGAGAAAGGGAAGGGAGGAATAGGGTCGTCATTGTCTCCATTTATTTTGCTTGTTTTTATGTTCTGTTCTGATCACTCGTGAGTAGCTGAGCGAGAATGTATACATTTCTTTTATATCACGACCAAGGCTGCAGTTTTAAAGCTACATCAGTTCAGTTGAAACCAATAGGTACCTGGTAGTAAGACGACTGAGAAAGGTTGAAACGAAAGTGTAAGGGCTGTAACGTGTCATGCCAATCACGAGGGACTTTTAAAACTGTAGCAATATTGAGCATAATTATCAATACAAGGATAGGTTACCACCAAGATGATTATAAACCGTCAACACGTAAACTCATGAAGTAAGTAGTAAGGCTAGAAATCTTGGCCTTAAGTTATTCTGGACCCAAGGAGAATGGCACCTTCTGAAGCCACCGCTCATGGGGGTGAAGGTCAATATATATATATATATATATATATATATATATATATATATATATATATATATATATATATATATATATATATAATTAATGGTATTTTCGCTTTAGAAAGCTTGAAGTTTAGTAATTGTCTATTGATTTTTGTTTTAAATTCACTTTTTTAGCTCCAATGATGGGAAATGTTGTTCCCGAAAGCTTAGCAAATAAACTGTACAAATGTTGAAGCATCTGCTTTAGTTCGC
>NC_090754.1:7206268-7208768 GCF_036898095.1 Palaemon carinicauda
GGTAAGGAGGTGTATGTTGCGTTTATGGATCTGGAGAAAGCATATGATAGAGTTGATAGGGAAGCAATGTGGAATGTGATGAGGTTATATGGAGTTGGTGGAAGGTTGTTGCAAGCAGTGAAAAGTTTCTACAAAGGTAGTAAAGCATGTGTTAGAATAGGAAATGAAGTGAGCGATTGGTTTCCGGTGAGAGTGGGGCTAAGACAGGGATGTGTGATGTCGCCGTGGTTGTTTAACTTGTATGTTGATGGAGTGGTGAGAGAGGTGAATGCTCGAGTGCTTGGACGAGGATTAAAATTGGTAGACGAGAATGATCATGAATGAGAGGTAAATCAGTTGTTTGCGGATGATACTGTACTGGTAGCAGACACAGAAGAGAAGCTTGACCGACTAGTGACAGAAGTTGGAAGGGTGTGTGAGAGAAGGAAGTTGAGAGTTAATGTGGGTAAGAGTAAGGTTATGAGATGTACGAGAAGGGAAGGTGTTGCAAGGTTGAATGTCATGTTGAATGGAGAGTTACTTGAGGAGGTGGATCAGTTTAAGTACTTGGGGTCTGTTGTTGCAGCAAATGGTGGAGTGGAAGCAGATGTACGTCAGAGAGTGAATGAAGGTTGCAAAGTGTTGGGGGCAGTTAAGGGAGTAGTAAAAAATAGAGGGTTGGGCATGAATGTAAAGAGAGTTCTATATGAGAAAGTAATTGTACCAACTGTGATGTATGGATCGGAGTTGTGGGGAATGAAAGTGATGGAGAGACAGAAATTGAATGTGTTTGAGATGAAGTGTCTGAGGAGTATGGCTGGTGTATCTCGATTAGATAGGGTTAGGAACGAAGTGGTGAGGAAGAGAACGGGTGTAAGAAATGAGTTAGCGGCTAGAGTGGATATGAATGTGTTGAGGTGGTTTGGCCATGTTGAGAGAATGGAAAGTGGCTGTCTACTAAAGAAGGTGATGAATGCAAGAGTTGATGGGAGAAGTACAAGAGGAAGGCCAAGGTTTGGGTGGATGGATGGTGTGAAGAAAGCTCTGGGTGATAGGAGGATAGATGTGAGAGAGGCAAGAGAGCGTGCTAGAAATAGGAATAAATGGCGAGCGATTGTGACGCAGTTCCGGTAGGCCCTGCTGCTTCCTCCGGTGCCTTAGATGACCGTGGAGGTAGCAGCAGTAGGGGACTCAGCAGTATGAAGCTTCATCTGTGGTGGAAATGTGGGAGGTTGGGCTGTGGCACCCTAGCAGTACCAGCTGAACTCGGCTGAGTCCCTGGTTAGGCTGGAGGAACGTAGAGAGTAGAGGTCCCCTTTTTTGTTTTGTTTCTTGTTGATGTTGGCTACCCCCCAAAATTGGGGGAAGTGCCTTTGGTATATGATGATGTATGTGTTTACATTTTTCTGATAATTCTTTACCAAGACGGAATAGATTACAAAAAAATCAAAATATCGTTGATATGATAAAGAAAAAGTTCAAGACAAAACTGTACCCATTCCAAGATCTGTGCATTGATGAGTCACTTATACTGTGGAAAGGAAGATTGGGATTCCGTCAGTACATTCCCAGTAAAAGGCACAGATTTGGAATAAAGTTATTCGTGTTAGCTGATGTCGAGACGGGATATATTTTAGATTTTATCATATATACGGGTGAAGAAACTGAAATTGAAATCGATAAAAATCTCAAAGTCAGTGGAAGCGTAGTGAAATCGCCATTGAAAGATTATTTAGGAGTAAATCATATATTGTACTGTGATAATTGGTATAAGAGTCCAACATTATTTTCATTTTTACATGAAAACAGCACCGGGGCCTGTGGGACTGTGATAACAAGGCGAAAACAAATGCCCAAGTTCCCAGTGCTAAACAAAGGTGAAATAATGAGCAAATCTTGCAATAATCTCTTATGCTTGAAGTGGCATCATAAGCGAGAAGTTCATATTCTTTCTTCTGTGCATAAAGGAAACATGGTTCAAACAGATAAGCTCGATCATTTCACCGGTGAAAAGGTACAAAAACCACATGCCGTAGTAGAATATAACGTAAAAATGCGTTTAGTTGATAAAAGTGATATGTATATGAGCACCAATGAGTGTATGAGAAAAAGCTCTAAGTGGTATAAGAAGTAAATACAGAATAATTAGCCATGTTTTAAAATATACCATACTGTAAAGGTTTTCTAATTCTGTTTGTAGCTAAGGATAAATATATTTTATTTTGAATATCTTATTTTCGTTTTTTTTTTTTTTTTTAGTATTGATAATTTGTCAAGTAATAAAAATGTAAATACAGAATAATTAGCCATGTTTTAAAATATACCATACTGTAAAGGTTTTCTAATTCTGTTTGTAGCTAGGGATAAATATATTTTATTTTGAATATCTTATTTTCGTTTTTTTTTTTTTTTTTTTTTAGTATTGATAACTTTGTCAAGTAATAAAAATGTAAATACAGAATAATTATGCTTTTTTACTTATCCTGGTTATCTTGAAATGATACGCTGGAAGTAATCAAAT
>NC_090754.1:7213768-7266268 GCF_036898095.1 Palaemon carinicauda
TTCGACCATATCCTGAAGTATATCGTTCTAGTGTTATTTTGACCAAACCTTCTTTCCTCTACCCCAACCAAAACTATTACCCACTTTTTGGGATTCATATATGTTTTAGGGGATGAAAAATTTGGTGTGCATGAAAACTCAATTAGGGCCATATGCAGGAAGACAGTTAAGTGAAAAAATAGATTATTCAATTATCATTTAAGTAGAGGAAGAAGGTATGTTGAATGTACATTTAGAATTTTAAGTAACAAATGAAGGATATCTCGTCTTCCCATTCACGCATCTCTTCATCTTGCTATGAATGTTGGCCAATATTCTTCAAACATTGTAAGAGAACGCGATGGTTTTCATTTTGAAAACACTTTAACAATAAATGGATTAGAAGAGCTAGAACATCCTATAAATATACGATCTTTCCTAGCAGCAGATGACATTAGAAACACGTTTACTGATCATTTTGTTAGCGAAATACGGGTTTTGAGTTGGTAATATATCAAAATATGACATTTATGACTAAACATGTTTTACTTAATAAAAACGCTTGAAAAATAAAAGATAAATAAATAACTAAAAACTCACCATATTCATATTTCTTACCATTAAGATTCTGAAATCCTCCATTCAAACCACAGCATACTTCTCTTCAAGCAGATGTCAATAAATTACGACTTTTATATTCCTCCATACTTTTATCTCATTAAACTGGATTCGTTTCAACTAAAGAAATGAGAAGTTCTATATCAATATCTTGATTCATATCTAAATAATTCACGATATGTTTTCTTGATGATAAGCAATGACCTATTGATGCTCACCGCTTGTAAAGTCGGAAAAAAAACTGCCTAGTGCGAAGACGCACATTGAACATGATAGCCAACTACAACCGCCAACGGGAGCGGCACCGCTTCAAGCCAGTGGGACACCGCTCATGCAAAGCGGCACCGCTTCAAGCCAGTGGGACACCGCTCATGCAAAGCGGCACCGCTTCAAGCCAGTGGGACACCGTTCATGCAAAGCGGCACCGCGACGGCAAAAAATCCGCGCCACTATAATGTGAAAGGCTCCATTTTGTTTATCAGTCAACTTGCTGGCGGAGGCGGATTCAAATTGCATTGTGCGAAAGGGCCCTAATCAAGGAATAGAAAAATGACGAAAATCCCTTTAACAGCGATGATAAAATAAAGTTACAAAATACATGTTGACATAGTTCATCATCGTTTAATGACCATTCCTTTAGTAAATCTCCCGTTAAGTACTATCATAAGCATTGTTCAAATAAAAAAAAAAAAAAATATCGATATCTTTAAACCCAAATCATTCAACCAAACTCAGTTTTATTTATCATGTAACTTGCAAATATTCCAAGTATCAAAAGAATAAATCTTTGTAAATTACCTCATAAGCAGGGTCCTATTTATCATCAATGACAAAGGCCTTGATTGCTACCTAACATGAAAGGCTTTGTTTATTAAACAAGTAGGAATAATCAAGAACAAAAGGGAGAGGATTTTCCTCATTAACTGGATGGACAACATTTTTTGCATTACCTAAATTAAGCAGGTAATAAATTCTAACTCTAGTAACTAATCTGTTGTGAATTATGACAATTCCTGAGGTTTGAAATTATACCGTAATCAAACAATATTATTATTATTATTATTATTATTATTATCATTATTATTATTATTATTATTATTATTATTATTATTATTTCCATCCTCTATTGTGTTTGCATGTCGTAAATTAAAGAAGAAAAAATTAAAATACGAAAAAAAAGAAATAAAAATCCTTTTTCTCTCGGAATTTGAAGTAATTATTCAATAGGAAGCCACAGGATACATCAAATCCATCTTTATGAAAAGTAATAATTCATTTGAAAAATTAACCCTGGCTATAAAATTAAATTCAAAGAGGATTGTTCTAATTAGTTTAATTCAATAGTGTCATATATTTCACCCGGTATATTCTAAAGCTGACTTGATATAATTGTTCAGTCACATTTTTTGCTGTTATATAGAATAAAAAATACAGTCACTACCATTTACATAAAGACGATAAACATTCAGGGTTTTTTTATACTTTTGTCTCTTCAAAACGGATCAGTATTTGTACGCTGGATTTACTTCTTTAAGATCCTTCCAGAGTTTCCATAACATCTGATTTGGAATTTTCAATCACTTTTATAATTAGAAAAGAACTCTGAATGCGCAGACCTCCACCACGGCAGCTTTTTTCTTGAAACCAGCTTGCCTTTCCTAGAACCAATTTAAACCGTAGGTGTATATGAGGACTGTGTTACAACCAAATGCGAACTTACGGTTAGGGTTAATTTGGTGGACCTCCTGCTCGACCTCGTCTAAGCATAACAATTAATCCCTGAAAATTTTACAACTCTATGAGTACAATTATGGCCTGGAAGTTGTTCAGAAACAAACAGACAAAAGGACAAACAGAGGTAAATAACCTCCTCTCAACTTCGTTGGCGGAGGTAATAAAAGACTAGGGAAATAGTTACGAAGTAAAATTACTTGCATTACTGATTAGTGGAACTTGTACAAAATGTTATTATAAAAAGAGGAAATATACACTTTTTTAAGGTTTAATTCAGTTCAGGGGAGTAAGAAAATAAATTGAGAGTAAGAATTTAAAAAAACTGGAAATCAGAAATTTGGAAAGGCCTTGAACGTAAATAACGTATTAAATATTACACTCCCTTCACTGCTCAACTTTCAATTTTGTAAATTCATCAAATATTCAATAACGAAATCAATCTATACAGAAGATTAATTGATTTTTTTCGTGAGCTATGAACAAAGATTCCCTAGTGTGAGCAAGGTCTTGTCCTCGTTTCTTCTTAATTTTAGATAGCTGAGCTGAATGTTTATTTTTAAAGAAAATTTCAAGTAAATCCTACAGTACATTACATAAAAATTGGGAATTTTTCCGTATCGTTGTTTTTTACGCTTTTCGTAAGGAAAAAAAAATATTAATATAAATAACAAGCTATAAGAGAGGGGAAAAGAGTCCGCGGATATGGCTTTATTGAACACATCTCAGAGAATGGATTGGATATATGAATTGTGGATATGTATCCCGGCGGTGGGCCTGTGAGGCCATCCAGTGGTCAAATCCATCAAGGGTAAAATCCTAGTTACACTATGAGATAAATATTAGTAGAGGTAGGACAGTTATAGAAGAGGAGGCAATTAGAACGGATGTAAAGTAGAAAGAATTAAAGAGAGTGCAGATAGGGCCCGAAAGGATAGGCCTACTGCAAAGACCCTGATGATATGCACATTGCACCGCATGAGGTGCACTACTGGCATTACCCGCCCATGGGATTCCAAAGAATGATCTACGGCCAAATTGAAATCGTTATTATCAAATGAATACGTAATATTGAGCATTTTCTTGTCAGGCAATGTTATTTCCATTTTATACAAGGTAATTGACTCCAGACAGCTCCAAAGCACGATATCCTGAACAGGCAAAAGGACCAGACAATCTATCAAAACAACAGTAAAGCCACCGCCATAAAACATACAAACCTTGACAAATTGTGATGATGGAACTTGTGGGTGAAAAAAGAAAGAAAAAAAAAAAGAACAACCTAATATCTTTTTTCAAGGTCATGCATATATTCAGAATATTGCATTTGCAAAAAGTATTGCGATAGAAGGAAACTGCCTAATTAAGCCTTCCCAGGCCTGATCAAGCCTACTATGCGTTTCAAAGGCTGACAAAAACCGTTTAACACCAATATTTCCTAGATAAAACGTTTGATCAGTATGACTTTCAGCACACTACCTTTAACATTCTGACCTAATTTGTGGCTGACATACCATATAGTTACACGTTTATGTTACGACTAGTCACATCGACACATTCCAATGAAACTGCCAATTCTGTTCCCGTCCCAAACCATTTCTTAACCATCCGTACTTCGATCTCAACTTTTTTGCCCTCTTTATCTATTCACCTTTTCCCCTAGCTCTTTGCTATGCTTCCCCTGTATTGTAGTACAAGAAAAGAAGACTTTAAGTAAAGTAAAGAAAGTGGTTTTCATGGTCTTTTGACCCGCTCTTTTTTTCTTGGGCACACGTCACAGTAACTGTATTATATGATATTACTCAAGTATGATATATTGTTACGTTTGTCTATCGTGCACAACACAGTTTATGCAAAATCTACATAAATGATTGTTGTGATCAGCTATTACACAACGTAGATTATGTAAAATCTTAATAAATTATTTACCAAAAACAGCAAAACAGTAACAGCAAATGAAAATAACAGCCAGCATACATTAACTATTACTATATTTATGATTTTACATAAGTATTTATAATATTTTACAATGTTCACAGAATACTCACATCTCACTAAGCTAAATGCTAGAATATTTAATATAAATCCCTAACATCGCAAGAGGGTCTGCCCCTCTCTTTTTCTCTTCTGTTGTATTTCTCTTTCTCCCTTTTCCCTTATTCTTTCCCATCTCGAGTACCTGCCTTCGGGCTATAAACTGGATTGTATCCAAGGGTACTCTTCCTTTCCCCATATTCCCCACTTCCCTATCCTCATCCTTATTATTAATATATAAAATATCTCACAAAGATGCAGGTCTTGGCTTCATAAGTTTTTATGCAGTGAGAGACAGAGGATGATATTTAGCTGTAGATTTAAAAGTTGATATGCAGAAACACAGCTTCTGATAATAAGGTTACAAGTGTTCCTTATCTTCTTCAAGGTATTATATCGTTGTAAATGACGTATAAAATTCCGGGTCATTATGGATGTAGCTGAAATGGCTCCATACACGAGCAGTATTTAGTCAAGTCTGTCTCGACGCAGGAAGGAGTTGTCCTTATATACCAGGAACTAATTATCCCGAGCTTCCTGCAGAACTATCTAGAACTGTCTAGTGCAAGTAACACGCTTCTTAGGCCAGCGGTGATTGATGTAGTTAGTATGAGAAATACCCAACTCCTGCTCCAGAACACAATGATATTTTTGAATTTCAATGATTTTATTTTTACATTAACATTTAACATGAAAAAGTAAACCTTCTTCATATGTCTTATAACATAATGATACATAAAGTTAATGTACATACATAAAATATGTATATGCATAATGTCATATTTAGATATAATATACGGAATTACAATAAAAAATAACACGATAATTCAAAATTGCTACAGGGATGGTGGGACTGGGAGTGAAGAGGGATACAGGAAGGGGGAGAATGCTATATTGTGGTAAACAACCAGTGGTCTGGGGGTTGTTCAGGGTGTTGATGGAGGGTTTACAGGAGTAACCCATACTTGTCCGATTCTGTATCACACCTTAGATACAATAACTGGATTAGAATTAATATCCTTCATTAAACTAGCATAACATGTGTACCAATATGATGGGTAGGGCATAGATGAGACCTGGATGTTGAAGGTAATGCGTTGAAATATACTGACCCAACGTTTCATTAATGGGATATTAGCTTTAAGCGGTGTTTGTCCATCGCTGAAATGCATATTGGGGTTACCATATCTTAATCAACGCCGAGAGGCTTCTGCTTCCATGGACATCCCAACCTAACCTGACCTTGGGCATTGTTAATAAATCAGCCAAAAAATGAATGTATATAAGCCTATAATAACGAGAGCAGACATGGCCTAAATGATAAGCATAAGAGACACTATAATATAATTTATTTCATTTGCACATTTAGTATCCTTACTTGTAGCATAGGTTATGTAAAACTTGTTACAATAGCATCATATTTCAGAAAATCTTGAAAATTAACTTAAAATCTGATTCTTATGTTTTCCGGAGTAAGATTTCTCACTTATAGGATCACATTGGGCTTGTTTCTAAGGTCTAAGTTTAGCCCAAGGGTCAACAAGATATTTGGAAGCCTGATATCTCTTTTCTCGGCTACTAGATATTACACAGAAAGATGTATGACTTATACTATAACAAGTACGTCATTAGAACACATACTTGGTGGATGGGACAACCCTGAAAAAATAGAGATTGTAAAGTGTAAAATAAGAAAAAAATATTCCTTGCAGACCTCGAAGAATTAAACGTTTTCTGTGAAAAAAAAATAGATTAAACATTAAAACGAGATGAGATAATTCACTAACCACTAGTATTCAGGAAATGGTAATAATGTAATGTTTTCCATTTTGATTGAGAGACAAATTTTCAACTATTCTTTAGAGACTTTAGAGATTTGAAGTGACGAGTCGTAGAAACTTTAAGCGACAAAGAGCAGACAATTAATAAAGAATGGTGTGATAATAAGAACATATATCAGTCAATTGGTAATGAAGTTTTAGAACATGTAGTTGTAAAGTGAAAACCATGCATATCAAATACTACTTGGGATACTATAAAAAGGAGACAAGGACAGAAATTAGTTGTTGGAAGTTTTCGAGGAAGTAATGAAAATTACAAGGTAGAGCTTGCTAAGAAAGGCCAGTATATATAGTGAGGTCAAAAGTAGAGCCAATAATGCCAGGAGAGAGTATTCAGACAGAAAAGCAGATGAAGCTGACAAAGCTAATACTTCAGGGAGTGGCTATGGTGTAAAAATTGCTCATAGAATTATCAACTGAATCTCTCCTAGGGCAAAGTAGAAGCATATACTCATCCAAAAAAGAGATGGAGCAGTAGATGAAGAAAAGCAACGTTGAATGGAACACTTTAGTGAGGTCATGTATAGGAGATATGAAGGAAATCTCACAAATTTGGAGATGATTTGTATTTTCTAACGATGTAAATCTTTAGCTATTTATTAGGGGTATTATGTCAGACAGATGCTTATTTTTGGGTAAATTTCATATACAGAAGGTTTATGTATATTATTGATGCCTTTATTTGTGGGTTTTATTAACTAATAAGAAATAGGGAGACAAATGCAGTTAGTAGTAATTGTAAAGATATAGAAAGAATTGTGGAGAGACAGGAGAGTGAACGAGAGTTAGGTAGGATGTTTTCAACTAATTTCGCTGACTCCAGGGTTCTTTCCCGTAAACAACTCCCCAAACGACAGGATCCGTTCTTGAATGTCGAACGGAACATAGACGAGTGAGACGTGGAAGCCGGGAAAAAGTCACGTGATTAAGGATAGCTTGACACGCCCAAGACGACCATATATAAGCAACGAGAAGACGGCATCTTGCTCTCTTCCTAGTAGTCGCTCTGTATAATAGGTCTAACGACCTACTTAACCTGCCGGGTCTCCTTGACGAACAACATGTGGCGGCTGCCTATACCAAATTGAGGGACGGCGATTACTTAGAATCCTAAAGCAGCCGAGAAATTACAGGGGAACATTTACCCCTGAAAACGAAGGACGACGAACAAAGTTACTACGCCCGCACCTGATTGTCTGTGAGTGTGTTTGGCGAGACGTCCTAGAGCGACCGAGAGGCGTGACGTCCCAGAGTGACCAAGGCGTGTCTAGAACTTCGCGCCAGCCTTCCCAACACCTGACGAAGGCTCATACTTCAGCGACGACAGTAGGCCTATAATTGACGTTTAGGCCTAACTAAACCAGGATTCATAAAATTCTTCAGCCAGTGTCAAGACGTCTGAATTCATCACTAAGTGTTAATGTAGAAACCACGCTTTTGTTTTTTGACTGCTTGTAAGTGCCTGTTCAAACCCCTTTTTATGTCTAGTAAAGAAAGAAACCAGCATTCGTATCCCTCACCCACGTAACTTTGCTTATGTAAACTCCTGAGAGAAATTCAATTAATATTAAACTAAAGGAAATAATATGCAGAGGTAAGATACTAGACTAATTAAGAAGATTTATTGCAAGAAAAATCAAGGACATCATCACAATTACTTTCGGCGAAGCGAAAAGGATGAACTACCCATCCCGCTAGTCAGCGAGGGGGGAGCTCACTTTGCTTGGCGGTAGGACTTCAAGGGTGATAGGGTCAACGGGTAAGTTTGTGTTTATAGGTAAAGGCTTGTATCATTAGGAAAAAAACAATTATCCCCAAAGATGTCATTGTTCTGGAACTGGAATACAAAGGTACGCTATTTATTCGCGCGGGGGGGGGGGGGGGGGGGTGGACTCATCCATTAGGAGGGTGGACGTTCCTGCCAATCTGGCTTTTTGGCTTTACCCTTGGGCTCATTATCTTGAATGGGTTGAAACCAAATATAAGGAGTCCCTACACCTCTCTAACTTTGCTATGCAACGTCTGCGGCCTACAAAAGGTGTGTGTTGAGATAAGCAGTGTGACTGTTAAGGTAAAAGTTATTCCAAGTCTTTGTAGGAAAAATTGTATCAACCGAGACTTTCCCAATACCACCTCGCCAGGGTATGGCGATGAAACAGACTAAAACAGGGTAACGGTGCCCTCAATCTTCTCCTACTTGTCCAAAACGGAGATTGAGATATTAGACCAGCTGATGTGCAACCACCACAGGAAACATATCGAGCCTCCTTTGGGTCATATCTTGTCGGTAGTGGGCTGTGAAAGTAGTCTGGCGTTTCGACAGTCCAGCCTATAAAACCTTTGTCACAGAAAAGTTTCATCTGAAGGCCAGGGATGTAGCTACGCCCCTAACATCGTGGACTCAGAGGCAACATGAAGGAGGAGGATTGGGATTCAAGGTATGGTCTATGACCCTACGAATCCAAGCAAAGATGGTATTCTTGGTGATCCTCCTCTTGTTCCTCTCTGTGCTGACGATCAGTGAAGGCATATGGGGACCGGCTGCTGAAGTTCTTTTGAGGTAAAGCCTCAAATTCCTCACTGGTAGAATAAGAGATGATCTGGGTCGTCTGTTACAGAGTGTAGACTTGAAATCCGGAAGGATTGGAATCGGGGATCGAATGCCCCCGGATTTTGAGATCTAGGTGTATTTCCTGACTGTAACCTGTCTCTAAATGGCCAAATAAATAATATAATGAAAATTGCTGGTTATCATCTAAGAAATATTGCGTTAATAAAAAAGTACCTGGACGAAAATTCTATAAAAAACTTGTGATAAGCTGTGTTATTACAAGGATTGACTACTGCAACCCTATCTATTACAATTTAACAAAAGTGAAACTTAAGAAAATACAAAACATAATAAACAGAGGAGCAACACTGATGAAAGGTGTCCCATCTAGAGAAAGGATCACCCCTATACTAATCGATTTACACTGGCTGACGATTAAAGTGAGAATTGAATTTAAAATATGTACAATAACCCACCAAGCTATAAGAACCGGTCGTTCAAAATACTTAAGAGAATTGCTACATATTGCGCAGCCAACAAATCGTGTTGACATGATAATAGTTACAGATGGCTTCAAACTGTTTGAACCTAGATATATGTCTACTATAGGCTCCAGAGCCTTTAAATATGCGGCCCCGAGACTATATAATAAGCTCTCATGAAACATTCGAATGATTGAAGACATTAAGGCTTTAAAGAGGAAATTGAAGACTTTCATATCTAAAAATTTTACAACAGTGATGATTTAACAGTAAATGAACAATATGTGATCTGAAACAATAAATAATCTGAACGAACAAGGTAAGACGACAGTGGAGGTCCTGTAGAGAGTGGGGTTCTCCTGCTGTATGGGACCGGAAAAGCAGCCATCAAATCAAAGCAAAGCAAAGCAGCAACAAATTCAGGGACGAAGCTGAACGTTACCTCTCCCCATCCCTTTGAATGGGTGATGTCTTATGAGAGACCATGAAGTATGCTGACTCATTTGGCCGACGCTAAAGCGAGCAGGAACACCATCTTCCAAGTCAGTTAGCGATCTGTTTCCTGGTGTAATGGTTCGCAGGGAGGCCTCTCTAGAGACCGAAGAACTTGAACCACGTTCCATGGGCGAGGTCTCACCTCTAACTGGTGAGAGGTAAATTCGTAACCCCATATGAGTAAAGGAAGTTCTGGCGATGAAGAAAAGTCCATTCCATTCAGTCTGAGGGCGAGACTTAAGGCTGAGTGATAGCCTTTTACCGTCGAGACTGAAAGGCGCATATCTTCATGCAAATACACAAAGAACTATACTATTGCTGGAATAGGTGCATCGGGTTGAAAGATACCCCTTCCAAGACACCAGCCAGAGAAAACATTCCACTTTGCCTGGTAGACTGCTGCTGATGATTTCCGCAGGTATCCAGACATCCTGTTTGCAACTTGTTGCGAAAACCCTATCTGAGTGAGGAGATGCTAGATAATGTCCAGACATGAAATCGTAGCATAGCTACAGCTTTGTGAAAGATGTTGAAGTGCGGTTGTGTGAGTAGAGCGTGTCGTGGAGGGAGTTCTCTTGGAGGCTCAGTCAGAATTTGCAGAAGGTCCGGGAACCATTCCGCATGGTGCAATAGCGGAGCTATGAGGATCATTGAAAGATTGACGGATGTTCTGGCCTTGTTGAGTACCCTCCTCGTCAGACAGAACAGGGGAAAGGCGTATGCGTTTATGTTGTCCTACCATTGTTGGAATGCCTCTTGCCAGAGAGCCTTAGGGTCTGGGAATGGGGAGCAATGCAACCGGAGCCTGAAGTTCAGGCCATTGCGAAGAGATCCACCATCGGAGAACCCCACAAAGTCAGGACTCTGTTGGCTATTAGATGATCAAAAGGCCCTTCAGTACTCACTATTTGAGATGCTCTGCTCAGGTTGTCGGCGAGCACATTCTCTTGCCTGGAATGAAGTGGGCTGATAGGGATATCGAATGAATCTTGGCCCATCTCAGTATCTCTACTGCTAGATGGGATAGGGTCTGCAAAAAAGTACCTCCTTGTTTGTTGACATAACCCACTACCATGAGTGGCCCGCCAGGAACTGATGGAACTGTTGAATGGCGAAAAAGACGGCCTTCATTGCTAAGAGATTTATGTGGAGGTATTTTTTTGGCTCTGACCAAAGGCCTGAGGTCATGTGGTGCAGCACGTGGCCTGAGAACAGCATCAAATCTGGGAGAAGGACAAGAAGATCTACGCTCCTATGCAGATTCTAGTTTGCCACAAGCTACTTGTGGTCTGTCCGTTCGGCTGGTCCCATGGTGATCAGAGTGTCTGGGAAGTCGAAGGCTTGATTCCACCTGGACTTGAGCCGCCACTGGAGGGATCGAATCCTGAGGCCGCCATTAGGAACTAGATGGGCAAAGAATGATAAGTCTCCGAGGAGACATAGCCAATTCTGGGCTGGGAGTTCTTCTATTCTGAGAAAGGGTTTTACGATCTCTCTTAGCCTCATTATCATGTTGTCTGCAGCCTGTTCCAGGTTCTTTGGCTCAAACAACGAGGAATCCTCGAGAGAGGAGTTCCTGGGCCTAGAGATCTCAGCTTTAGGGACTTGCTGATGGAACCTTTTGGATACTGTATCTTTACGCTTAAGGATTGTATGTGCCCACAAGTTTGACAATTGGTGCGCTAGGAACTCGATAGTGCAAGTACCCAAGGGGAGGAAGTTTTCCATAACCTCTCTGGAACTTTCCTTGGAAAAATCCTTGGTCCGTACCAGGATTCCCAAGCACCCCGACCTAAGATCAAGCCATGAATTAGCCTGTATGGCATACTTCATAACCATCTCCTGATTGAGGGTGTCCGCTGCCGAGAATGCGACCTGATGGTTGTAGAGTCTCTCAAGAGAGAATCCCTTGGTCAGCTCTTTCAGAGAGTGGTGGAGTGGAAGAACTAGTCGAGGCTCATCCAAGAACTCGTAGTGCCTTCTCTGCTGGACGCAAGGAGGTGGGAGGGGCTGGGCAGAGGAGCCCGAATGATGAGAGGAGGAGAAGCCCGAGAGCTGTAGGGCAATCTTAGCCATAGCACTTTTCAGCCCCTGAGGCCAGGGCAAGGCTGCACTGGACTTTGAGGGCTTTTGAGTGCAAAAGGCACGGTTGAGAACCCTCATTATAGTCAGAACTTGCCAGAACGCATGCTCTGACTTTTTCTGTTCTCCTTATGAGGTAGGACTGGCAGCGAAGTCTCCTTCATCCATTCCTCAGAGCTTGTCTCGGGGTGGGTCGTGGACATCCCTAGAATGACGTATGGATCCTGTGGGTCTGGAAGTCCTTATGGAGGACTTTGGAAGTCTTAGTATCCTTAGACTCCTTGCGTGGAAGAAGGTACATCTCTAACATGGAAGGCCAGTTGGCTCTATCTTTCCTGGTTTCTACGCGGTGGTGGAGAGCTGTCTACATGACGGGAGTCTTCCTCCGAAGGTGGAAGGGAGGAGACTGGCACCTGATTCTTGAGAGGATCCCTCAATTGGGGAGGCAGTTAGCCAGAAGAGCATCTGGGAGGAGTACTAGGTGGTTTGGCCTTGATGAAGCAGGCTGCACAGGGATCAGATTCACTCTAGGGTCTAGGGGATGCAGGGGTTATTGAGACTCCTCTCTTCCTCTTCATGGGCGAAGCAACTGAGGTCCTTTGCTGGGACTCTCCTAGTGCCGAAAGGTGTTGAAGGCCAACAGAAGTCTCTAATGAGCGAGCTGAGAAGGCAGGCTCAAAAGCTTGCACTACCGCCCTGACAACCACGGCTGCGTACTGGCGCTGGCGCTGTCTGAAAGATCCCCTGAAAGAAAACGGACCGATGGTTCCCTTTGAGGAATCTCTTCTGGAGCTGACTGATACCATGGGTCCACCTTTGGAGCGGGAATCTTGGGTATCTTGAACTCCCTAGGAGCGCCCTTTCCCTCTTTTCCCGGCAGTTAGGCTGTAATGCGTTTGTGTGGAGGGGAATGAGGCCAGAAAGACCTGTATGACACGACTCTGCCCTTCCTCGGTGGCGAACACCTATCTCTCCATTCCTGAGCACTTACCTTATCTTCCGAATGGGAATACTTCCTTGAAGTCATAGGAGGATGAAGTACATCTGGTTCTGCCTGTTTCTGCCTTTGGGAGGCATTCCCATGCATTGGCGAGTGCCTAAGCCTCGGTGAATGATGCCTATTCTGCGGCTATGAGCACGGAGAAGAAGGCTCATGTTTGCGGGATGGCGAGCAGTGGTGAGCGCTAGCGTGCTGGCGACCACTGGCGCGCTGGTGAACTTTGGCGTGCTGGTAAGCTCTGGTGAGTGCTAATGCCTTGGTGTGTGCTGGATAGCTGGAGCACATTGCTGAGCTGGTGAAGGTTGGTGCGAATGAGCAGGCTGACACATTGGCGATCGATGACATGCAGGCAATGCTAGGCAGCGAGACTAATCTGCCAGATGGTCT
This sequence comes from Palaemon carinicauda, assembly GCF_036898095.1. Taxonomy (NCBI): domain Eukaryota; kingdom Metazoa; phylum Arthropoda; class Malacostraca; order Decapoda; family Palaemonidae; genus Palaemon; species Palaemon carinicauda. Next base: position 7,226,969 of record NC_090754.1, read on the forward strand.
GTTGGCACGTGCATGCGCTGAGGAACTGGAGACTGACGTCGTTGACAAAGCTGAGCATTAGGCACACGTCTAGGAGAATCAGGGCCAGCAGCAGCATGATGTCTGTGCGAACGATGTGCAGGAGCTTGGCGCGCTGGCGATCAATGCGTCAGTCGGCAATGGCTTGAGGGCACATGACGGGAAGGGTCCTCCTGACGAGATAGAGAAGAGCAAACTGGCAAATGGCTCACTAGAAAATATCGAGCAGGCAAATGACAAGTTTTTGAGGTGCCAATCGGCACATAGGCACATGATGAGATTGAGGGAACTGGAACGGAGACGGAGAGTCAGGCGAACGGTGAGTCGTAGGATAAGGCTAAGATCAACGTACAGGATGTTGAGCTGGCGAAGGAATGTTTCCTTTAGAAACACGAACATCCTCCGAAGGGGATCGCACGCAATCATCAGTAGAAGGTTTATTCGCAGGCGGAGAGTCCAGAGCCAAAGTCTATGGACTAGTGGCAGCGTCATCGGAAGGTCCAAGGGCAGACGAAGGTTGAGAGCTAGAAGACGATGGACAAGGAGGCTCCTTTGTGGAGGAAGGCTGTGAAGACAAGACTGAATAGCCAAAGAGTCATCTCTTCACTGAAGGGAAGGCACACTTCTAATGCAAAGAGTAGGGCAAGGGCAAGCACGAGGGGTAGAAACACTCGCTTCCCCCTCGAAGGATGTTTGGCAGCGGGGGAAGCTCAGTCTTAGGCAATGGCGAACAAGTCCGAAGGGACAGAAACGTCGGCAAGATTGGCAGAGCACAACACCTCCAACACAATGATGTCGACGAAGGACAGAGGATCTACCTCTGATGTCGACGAGGGCGGCACACTAGCGCCATAGCGAAAAAGCTTCAGCAGGTTTGCCTTGGAGGGCATTCCTGGAAAACCCCAATGGTGACCAAACCTATATCAAAGGAGAATGTGTCGATAGGGAAAGCAACGCTGTCTCTAGAGGACCAAGGTTGTCCAGGTGTTAATTGGTCTCTGTTACTACTCGACGGTCCCTTGGAGGAAATCGAACGAGCAGGAGCTTTGTAGAAAGGTTGGGAAGCGGAAAAAGAAACCTCGGGTTTCTTCTGCTTCGAGGAAACCTGCGAAGAAGAAGAGTCCTGCTTAGTCTTCATCTTTCACCGTCTCCCAAACCTCCCACTGTGAGGCAGACCACTCCCAACACTCAGAACACTTATTACCCACATCACAGCGTTGACCTCTGCAGGATCGCAAAGGGTGTAAGGATCAGTGTCCTCGGCGGACATGAAAGTACTGCTTGAGTGGACCTCAGGTCAAGGGCAGGTACGCATGGCCAGAAGAAGTCAACGCACACACACTGAAAATAGAAAAAGCAAAAGTATCATTAATGGCAGTCCAATATTTGGTGAGGATGAAGAGCAGCAACGACCGTTCACCATCCGAGCCAAAAGCAAAGTGACCTCAATCACAAGTGTGTGTGGGATGGTTACTAGCATGATGGGTATTTAACCTTCACTAAATTTTAATGGCTCCTCCTTTCAGATTCGCCAAAAGTAATACCCCTAATAAAAAGCGTAGGTTTGTACTCCAGTTACGGAAAGAAATTTGATTTATATACCTGAAGCTGAGGAAGACCTCGATGTGCCCATGAATGAATGCAGGGTGTTCAAACTCTAAGCTATCATTAACCCTTTTACCACCAATGCCCGTACTGGTACGTTTCACAAAACTTATCCCTTAACCCCCCATGCCCGTACCAGTACGTTGTTCCATAAAGCTGCTTTTTACATTTTTTTTTCATACTTTTGATAACTGTATGAAAAACTTCAGGCATTTTCAAAAATAATGAGACCAACCTGACCTCTGTATGACGAAAATTAAGGCTTTCAGCGCGATCTAAAAAAAAAAACATTGCGAAACGCGCTTGAAAACGGAAAACACCTGGGGGTTAAGGTTGGGAAAGTTCCAAATAGCATTGGGGGTAAAATTGCAAGAGATGGAAATCCACTGGATACAATAGAATAACTGCTGAGATGATATTGACTAAATATGACGTAACTCCAAGAACACTTTTACGCAATCATTTTGTTTAATGTGGTGTGAAGATGCAAAACCTGATGAGTGGGAGCTAGGAGTACTGGTGAAAATGTCAAATAAATGAGATCTAACTGATGGCAATAATGACCAGAGGTATCATACTTACGTTAGTTATCATGAAAATACATAGTATGCTCATTCTAAAGAGACTAGACAAAAAGATTGATGAAAAGCTGAGAGATGAACAAGCAGGATTTAGTAAATGGTAGAAGTTGTACTGACCAAATTTTCATCTGAAGACATGTGGTACAGCAATGTTTTGAATATAGAAATCCACTTTCAATGTCATTTGTCGACTATGAAAAATCCTTTGATGGTGTTTACCTGCTAGTTTTATGGAGAGTCCTGCATTATTATGGAGTTCCTATTAAATATGTAAATTTGATCAAGTCTGTTCATGAGCATAGTAAGTGCAAAGTTAATGCTAATTGAGTCCTATCAAATGAATTTCCAGTGAACAGTGGAGTACTCAAAGGGAATGTGTTGTCACCTATGTTGTTTATCGCCCTCGTGGATTTTTTTATGCATAGAACAGTTGGGGATGGTGGAAAAGGATTCAACAAGGATTGGTAACAGGGAATTAGCGGAACTATGTATGTTGATGACACTTTCCTCACTAGCAGAACACCACAGGACTTTCAAAACTTGCTCACCAGAATGTATGAAATATCACATGAGCATGGGCTCAAGATAAATAGAAGACAGACAGAAATGATGAGAACGGAATATGCGATGGAAGATGAAATATTATTGGAAGTAGAAATGATTAATAACGTGGAATCATTTAAATATTTAGGAACTATGATTTATAATACAGGATTTTTAGAATTAGAGTTTGATTAAAGATTGAAAAAAGTAAATAAGACAATATTTAGGTTAAGTAAAATCTGGAAATCAAATTGTGTGAAATTATATATAAAAAATAGGCTATATATCAATTTAGTAAGTTCCATGTTACTGTATGGCAATGAGTCGTGGTATAACAATGAAACAATCTCCAATAGATTCTGTAGATTTGAGAACAAAACCCTCAGGAGAATATTGGGAGGTAAATACAGTAGCAGGACAGGATTAGAAATGAAACTATTAGAGAGATTACTCGAGATCCATATGTGGTTGAGATCATGGTGAGGGGTGGATGAAGAGGTTTTGGGCATGCTTTTTGCACTCCCAAAGGGAGATTAGTTCACCAAACATTCAAATGGGCACCACAAGGCACTAGAAGAGTTGGAAGGCCAAAGCCATTATTGCTGAGGACTATGAAGAGTGAAGTAAGAGATGATGAATGGAGAAATATCGATTCAAAAGCTGAAGATAGATACTACTTTTCGTCAATAGGCGTGGGAGGAGATGATGATGATGATTTCTTAGAATCATATTCTGTGCTCATCAGGCAATATTCTAAAGAACTATTTTCACAAATTTTATCGAAATGTCAGAGCCGGTTATCGGTGGTATAATTGACCTATTTGAATGATTAACTCAACCAGTTGATACAAAGTAGCATCAACTAATTTTCTTAAATTATTCTTGAGCTTTACCCTATATTTCTAACCAGTCTAAACCCTCATTCACAAAATTTTCAATTCCTTGATTTACAGAAATGGGAGGGTTTTCTTGCCGATTTATTTGTAGGGAGATAGTGCAATCAGTGCAACTCATATGGTGCACTGTGGACATTACTTTAGGGTCTGTGCAACGTTCCATCGGCTCCTTGCTGAACTTGCATTATATCCTTCTACGTTACCTCCGATCCCGCTTCCTTTCCTTCATCTTGCTGTCCAGCCTCTTTTACTTTTACTTCAAGGCTATATAGACCAAACTAAAAAAAAAACTATTCCAACTACCATATACAGTAGACATACTTGCCAGGTTTAAAAAGAGGCTGTTGTTGTTGTAAATTGCCTGGTGTCTTGTGGCCAAACACGGGCTCTTGCCATTCTACAGCTGGTTGCAAACAGAGGTTACAGGAAATAGCTTTAAGATTGATAAGGAAAGATTCCCAAGTTCACCATACGGAACTCATTATAACAATTACGGCTCACTGCCATAAAAAAGAAGTAAACAAGCACGGTATTCTATTGTTTATATGTACCATTAAATACGAAAACTATTGCAGAATAAGGCCTTGATATGCAATAAAGATTATACTACAGGTGGAACATTTTTAATCAGTAAATCTATCATCGTTGTTAAAATTCTCGCAAACTATACATCTTGTAATGGCGCTGATTAGATTCTCCGGTCCAGACCAATTGACTCATAATTCCATACACTCGCCCTACCGCTTGTAATTGAAGGCTGATTACCCTCTCAACAATGAAATACAATTACTGTCTTTGAAATATAAAAAATATGCCACAACTAAGACAACACACTTTGCTAATCATTGAATGTGAAATACATTTGTTATTTTTCTTCTTTATGTATCAAAGGAGTTTCTAAATTGTTTGAAATGATACCCACTCGTAACCAATACGAGGTCTACCAACTATCATCCCTGTACAAATGAAACCATAAATTATCTTCAGTTGAAAATAGCCCGTGAATGCAATCCTCATATGCCCAGCTAGCCATTACATAACTCGAGTATATGGTCTTGTATATTCCTTAACTACTGGTTTTCTCGATTACAGGGATTAGCAGAGGCGTTGTTGATGTTGGGAGTTTAACGGTATTATTGTTTGCATAAAACTAAATATTATCAAACATCAATAACAACAATGATAAAGTTATGACCATTAACATTAAATAAAATTTAATATAAAAAAATTATGAATCCCTGAGATGAGAGAGAGAGAGAGAGAGAGAGAGAGAGAGAGAGAGAGAGAGAGAGAGAGAGAGAGAGAGAGAGAGAGCACAAATGCAGCACAGAGACCTCACATAATTGTAATGTCCAATGTTTCTCATATAGTTTCCTATTGAATGTTCGGGGATTGTTTAGATTTAACACATTGACCGGTCAAGTTCATAGGGTCATGTTGTTAAATCTCTAAATTAGTGTACATCATATGAAAACGAATGTATGAAATAAAGTACGGTATAACCTTAATAGTTCTTTGTAATTATTTAGAGTTAATTAGCACTTTTTCTGAATAGCATATATTTCTTAACCTAACCTACCCATGTAACTGTATCTAAGTTTCTTTTAAACACTTAAAAACAGTGTTGATGGCAAGTGGAAAACAATAAAAGTAATTAGCACCAGCAGTAATAGTGAAATAAAGTCAAGTGAAAAATATGCAGTGGAAAATATAAGATGTTCGTTCGTCTGTGCAATCACTCAAAATACCTGGGGAAGAATATTGCAATTTCTTTGCAATGTAATAATCATGCAATCCATGTGTCAATGGTTAATAGAAAATGCATTATAACAAAATCTTTTAACCCACCGTAACCCAGCATAGGGTACAATGCCTTACGAATAAGGAGTATGATCATCCATATGAACCAACTTAACCTTCATTAAAATTTGTGGCATTGATACTTACAGGAATACATCATAAAAAGTAAGCAGACTAAAGCATCTGATCTGGATGGCAATACTCTACCACTCCCGGGTCTACTTAGCCTTTGCTAGACATTGTTGCAATGCCAAAGTGAACGATATATCCTAACTCAAATTTCCCAGACCTTATATCCTACTGTATTCTGATTAGCCACGTGTGTCTTGGTCTCGAGAATCAGATCATCTTTCGTTGAAAAGTTACAATAGTAACTGAAGTAATCAAATTAGTATACCTTGATTTAGAAAAAAATATTTCGCCAAACAATGCCGGCCATATACGCTAAAACTATAACGTTTGTGTGAGGTCTTGCTACGTAGAATACTGTCGATGATTTAATAATGATATAATCTATGTTTTTAACGTACAAACGAACAAACGAAAGCTCAGTCTGAAGAGGAATTCGAGAGAGTTACGTAGTCGAGGGACTGTTTTTACCAGGTGGGTCAAATTCAATTTTGATTTTTAAACCACTTCTAGACCTATCGCCGCTGTACCAACCTTGTGTCACACAATTGTACATAATTATTTTGTATATATTAATAATCATGCAATCCATGTGTCAATGGTTAATAGAAAATGCATTATAACAAAATCTTTTAACCCACCGTAACCCAGCATAGGGTACAATGCCTTACGAATAAGGAGTATGATCATCCATATGAACCAACTTAACCTTCATTAAAATTTTTGGTATTGATACTTACAGGAATACATCATAAAAAGTAAGCAGACTGAAGCATCTGATCTGGATGGCAATACTCTACCACTCCCGGGTCTACTTAGCCTTTGCTAGACATTGCTGCAATGCCAAGTGAACGATATATCCTAACTCAAATTTCCCAGACCTTATATCCTACTGTATTCTGATTGGCCACGTGTGTCTTGGTCTCGAGAATCAGATCATCTTTCGTTGAAAAGTTACAATAGTAACTGAAGTAATCAAATTAGTATAACTTGATTTAGAAAAGAATATTTCGCCAAACAATGCCGGCCATATACGCTAAAACTATAACGTTTGTGTGTGGTCTTGCTACGTAGAATACTGTCGATGATTTAATAATGATATAATCTATGTTTTTAACGTACAAACGAACAAACGAGAGCTCAGTCTGAAGAGGAATTCGAGAGAGTTACGTAGTCGAGGGACTGTTTTTACCAGGTGGGTCAAATTCAATTTTGATTTTTAAACCACTTCTAGACCTATCGCCGCTGTACCAACCGTGTGTCACACAATTGTACATAATTATTTTGTATATATTATGCTTGTATCTGCGCTCTTCCCTCGCACTAAAAAGAACCTGAATGATCATGTCTCCGGTTTTGCTCTGTAATATTGTCTGTCTCTCGAACATGTTATGTCCTGTTGCCTTGAGGTTTTGTATATAAAGGAGAGTGTTCCTTATTAAACAACTCAGTCTATTGTATCCTGCCTTTGAGTTCACAACCTTCTCTCGGCCCGTCACATTGGTGACCCCGGAAGTCGGCTCACTCCCACTGCCTTCCACCCCCACCCCCTCTCCCCTTCATCGTTGGTACTATGACGGACTCTACGGCAGTTGGTGCTGCGGCCGCTCTTTCAAACTTTCATCGTTTGCCAGCGGAGAGGCATTTGCTTGGTTTCAGCTCGCAGAAGTCCAGTTTCGTATCAGGGGCGTGACTCGCTCAACCACCAAAGCGGATTATGTTCTCGTGGCGATACCCGAGGACACCTTCCCAGAAATATCCGACTGGCTTTGTGAACAAGGAGACACCCCAATAGCGTATGACGCCCTCAAAACATACCTTCTGCAGCAGTACTCGCCGTCGCCAGCCGCCCGTATAGCAAAGCTTTTTCAGCTCTCGCAACAACCGTTGGGGGACCAAAGGGCTTCGCTTGCCCTCAGGGAGATGACCAGTATCGCTCGCCTTCAACCTGCCGCAGACGGCTCTCCTCGTGAGGTAAACCTACTTCGTGCCCTTTGGATACGCCGTTTACCCGAACCTGTACGCGCTGCCATACCCGATGTCGATAGTTTACCCATAAAGGACTTGATGACCAAAGCCGACGCCCTTATGGACAGCCACTTCAAGACCTCCATCAACGCCTCCACCCCTGACGACGAGGATGCCTATTCAACGTCAACCGAAGCTGACATGAATGCCGTAGGACATACACGCCTACCCCGTGACGTCCACTTACTACCTCCCATCCGCCGCAGTTTTGCTACTACCACTTCAGATTCGGGGCAACCGCGAAGAAATGTGCCGAGGATTGTCAGTGGCCAAAAAACGTGTAAGTAGGCCATCGCTTGTGGCGGTGGCCTCCCATGTTTCTAATCTTTTCTTTTTACAGGATGCAGGAACGGGCGTGCGATTTTTGGTAGACACGGGTGCTTGTCGTTCTCTTTTGCCAAGGGAACTCTTCAAGGCACAACGTAGTCTGTCTACATCTGCCGACGTCCGCTTGGTAGCTGCCAACGGATCTGCGATACCCACCTACGGTTACGAGAACCTCACATTATCGTTCGGAAACGGTAAATTCAATCGGAAGTTTCTCGTTGCTGACGTCACAATGCCGATTCTCGGTGCGGATTTCCTCTCTCATTTCCACCTTCTGGTCGATGTCGCCCACCGACGATTGGTCAACGCAGACTCGTACTTGTCGACACCTCTTCAACCCGCCCCCTCTAACCTCGCTCTCCACATCAGCGCACCCACGGATGCCTACGCGCACCTCCTCACGTCGTACCCGGAAGTTTTCCGTCCAGAACTTCGCCAAATGCCCACGGTTCCCGCCAAGAACGGTATATATCACCATATCAAGACAACGGGACCCCCAGTCTTCACAAAATTCAGACGTCTGGCACCGGAACGATTGGCAGCCGCCAAACAGACGTTCGCCGAAATGGAGGAAATGGGCCTTTGCCAAAAGGCCTCCAGCCCATGGTCGTCACCCTTACTCAACGTTCTGAAGAAAGACGGCTCCCTCCTTCCGTGCGGGGATTACAGGCGCCTGAACATGCAAACAGAACCGGATCACTAACCCCTCCCAAACATTGCCGACGTGACCTCCTACCTGCACAAAGCGAAGGTTTTCTTTACGCTCGACCTCCTGAAGGAGTATTATCAGGTGCCTATGAACCCAGAAGACATCCCCAAGACCGCCATCACCACTCCGTTTGGTATATACACCTTCAATTACTCCTGTTTTGGCCTTCGTAATGCTGGGGCAACGTTTCAACGTCTCATGGATGGCATCTTAGGGGACCTCCCTTTCTGTGTATGTTATGTGGACGACATACTTGTGTTCTCCTCCTCAAAAGAGGAACACCTCCGTCACCTGCGCATCGTGCTCGACCGCCTGCAACAAAACGGCCTTGTAGTCCGGCACGACAAGTGTACCTTTGGCGCCAACGAAGTGTCGTTCTTAGGGCACCGTATCACTCCTGAAGGAGTCCATCCCCTCCCTGAGAAGGTAGCAGCCGTTCAGAACTTCCCCGCGCCCTCGACCGTCAAAGCTCTGCAGGAATTCTTGGGCATGATCAACTATTATCACCGTTTTCTGCCAGCCATTGCCGCCACTCTTGCTCCCCTCTACGCCTCCCTCAAGGGCAAGCCAAAGGACCTGAAGTGGGGTCCCCTTCAAGAAACAGCCTTCTGCAATGCAAAGAAGGCCCTATCAACTGCTGCGGCTCTCACTTTTCCTATCCCACACGCCCCTCTCCTTCTCTCCATCGATGCCAGCGACGTCGCTATTGGTGCAGTACTCGAGCAGGTGGTCAAAGGCTCGCCCCGCCCATTGGCCTTCTTCAGCAGAAAACTGTCCAAGGCAGAATCGGGTTATTCTACCTTCGATCGAGAATTGCTGGTGGTGCACTTGGCTGTCCGTCACTTTCGCCATTTCTTAGAAGGTACGTCCTTCGTCATTCGCACAGACCACATGCCTCTGGTGCACGCTTTCACTCGACAGTCTGACGCCTGGTCCGCCCGTCAACGCTGACATATCTCCGCCGTGGCTGAATACAATTGCACCCTTCAATACGTCCCTGGGAAAATGAATCCCGTTGCCGATGCCCTGTCAAGAAACACGTTGGCTGCCGTTCAACTGGGATTGGATTACAACGCCCTGGCTGAAGCCCAACGACAGGATCCAGAGTATCAAGCTTGTAGGACATCCTGCACGTTCCTCCGTTGGGAAGACTTTCCCCTCGAAGACTCCAACACCACCCTCCTCTGTGATGTCAGTACTGGTAGACCGCGACCTTGGATTCCTGCTCCCATGCGCCGACAAGTGTTTGATTTCATTCACAGCCTTTCACATCCCTCGTGCCATTCTACTGCACAGCTGCTGAAGGCAAAGTTCATTTGGCACGGCATTTCTAAGGATGCTAAGGATTGGGTCCGTGCCTGTACTTCTTGCCAAACTTCCAAAGTACATCGACACACGGATTCAGGAGTGGGCAAACTTCCTCAACCTCAGCGTCGTTTCGCACTCATTCACGTCGACGTTGTAGGCCCCCTACCCACATCACAAGGATATCGTTACCTGTTTACCGTCATCGACCGCTCCACTCGTTGGCCTGAAGCCATTCCCATGGAAACTGCAACGTCCGCCTCATGTACATCTGCCTTACTCTCTGGATGGATTTCAAGATTCGGTATCCCTGAGCATATTACTTCTGACAGGGGAACCACTTTCACCTCTCAATTGTGGACGTCATTAGCGAATCTCCTGGGCATCACCCTACATCAGACAACGGCCTACAACCCCGCTGCCAATGGAATGGTTGAACGTTTTCATCGCACCCTCAAAGCAGCTTTGATGTCCCGCTGCAAGGATTGCAACTGGTTTACTCAGCTTCCCTGGGTCCTCCTGGGACTAAGGACCACTCCTAAAGACGCCCTCGACGTCTCGGCAGCTGAAATGGTGTATGGCGACCTGTTGGTCGTCCCTGCCGAATTTTTTTCCTTCTACAACCTCCTCCGACGTCACGTCGTGGGAAAATTTACTCCGTGCCGCCAGACTTACAAGCCCCCAGCGAAGCATCACATACCAACAGACTTGCACTCTGCAACGCACGTCTTCCTGCGCAACGACACTAGCAAGCCACCACTAACGCCCCCTTACACGGGCCCTTTCCTTGTGATCCGACGCAGTCCGAAAGCATTCCTACTAAACATTCGGGGCAAAGAAGACTGGGTCTTCATTGATCGTCTAAAACCTGCTTATCTTCTGCCAGATGACCCGCCTACAGTTCGCCTCTCTAGATCAGGGCGCCCTATTTAACATGTACAGTATGTCATTTTTAGGGGGGGAGCCATGTACCAACCGTGTGTCACACAATTGTACATAATTATTTTGTATATATTATGCTTGTATATGCGCTCTTCCCTCGCACTAAAAAGAACCTGAATTATCATGTCTCCGGTTTTGCTCTGTAATATTGTCTCTCTCTCGAACATGTTATGTCCTGTTGCCTTGAGGTTTTGTATATAAAGGAGTGTTCCTTAATAAACAACTCAGTCTATTGCATCCTGCCTTTGAGTTCACAACCTTCTCTCGGCCCGTCACACCGCTTAGATTTATATATCAAACGAAACCGAGAACTTTCCTCTTTTTAGTAAAATTACTTAAATTGGATAACTTACTGGCGGAACTATTGTATAGATTTACCATAGAAATGGGCAAAAAGAAAAAAAAAAACACATGATAACTTGTCAAAATTTATAGTTCATTTAAGTGGCTGCAAATTAAAGTATCATGATTATCTATAATTCACTTTACGTCCTTCTAATAGTTTTTGCTCCGACGTGGCTCGCTACCTTCACAAGATTAACTTTACATTACTGATCCTGTGTTCTGGCAAGCGGTACATATTGAGCTGCACTCTTTTTTTTTTTTTTTTTTTTTTTTTTTACTTTCACATGAGTAACAATAGCTGTACACTCAACATAGAGCGTTTTTCATCCTAATCAATTGCTAACATTGATTAAATAACACCAAATTTCGAATTAGATCTTACTTCCCTATCGGAGACATCATTATGAGACGGTCGTCTAGCTTAAACTGAAGGGGAGGGTGGGAGAAAATGGCATTTGGAGAACAACATCCAGGATACGCCCCCCGCCCTAAAAAAAAAAAAAAAAAAAAAAAAGGACAGCTGGCAATAGCGAATGCAAGCTACGCATGCCCAATAACTCACCTCCAGTCTCCCAAATGGAGTTAGAGTAAGAATTAGCTTTCACATTTTAATCGACCGATACGTAAGTTATTATGCCCAAGTCCCCATTAGACATATAGAGTAATTCAAATAACATATATTAACCTAAATTGGTATAGATTAAATATTTTTCTTTCTTCAATCATAACTTATCGTTTACAATAAGCATCGTAACATACTTTATTAAATGTGCATATGCTGTATCCATACTCAATAAAAGTTGACAAGAGAATTCAAATCGGTATCCAATTTTTAGAACAGAATTTAGCATCATTAAAATTAACCAAGTAAAGTCAAAAGTCCCAGAAATGAAAGAATCAATTTAAGTTATCGATTAGAAATAAGTATTGAATAGCTTTATTCAACAGCCGCGACTTAAAAGATTATATACGCAACAGACGAAATGAATCGCTGTTTCCTGGCGGTGATGAACGATATAAACAATAACTGACAGCTTAGCAGTACCCATAATGCACCACCAAATAAAAAAAAAATAATAAATTACTTGGTGCCGGTACTAAAAGCTTTTCATCTGACTTATTCCTGATCTGTAAAACTATCAGCATCGTAAAATACATTTGCAATCATGCATCTCGCAACTTGATGTACTATATATTTAACTGAAAACAAATTAGGCTGAGTCTTTATTAAAAGAAAATATTAAGACCGAACAATAATTAAACTAACTATCGTTGTTGATTATTAGGTATTATTAGCGCTGGCAGTGTTCATTTCTTCTTACCTAAATTTCCAAATAAGTTTCGAAGTTGCTTCAAGTGATACCATCTCGCAAGCATTAAATGGTCGAGGAGCATTTACCCCAAGCAAATGAAACAATAAAATACCTCTGGATTTATCCTAAATGGGTACGGCGTTCTTGCTTCAGTTCGAAATAGCCCGCAAAAGCGATCCTCTTAATATATTTACATATCGCCTGATATACAGTAGTTTCTTAGTACCAGTGCTCTATTTATATAGCTTGACGCCAATAACCACAATGAACTGATATTGAGATTATGAAGTTGTATCATGATAGCGTGTAATAATACTACTAATAATAATAATAATAATAATAATAATAATAATAATAATGGCCATTGTCATTGACGAATGATCACAGAGAGAGAGAGAGAGAGAGAGAGAGAGAGAGAGAGAGAGAGAGAGAGAGAGAGAGAGAATCACAAACAGTCAGAGTTCTCCAAGTAATATAATCTCATTGAATAATAAAACATTTCATCGCTTATTCTGTTGTACCTTCGCCCAATTTCTATCGAATGCTGTAGGATTGTTTGGAGTCAACCCTTTGATCGAATACACTTCAATCACCAAGTTCAGTGAGACTTTCTGTGAATCCTTTCAATCCAATGACAATACATGGGAAATGGAAGGGAGGAATAGGGTCGTCATATATTTTGTGTTTTCATGTTCTTTCTGATCCGTTGTGAGTAGCTGAGCGAGAATTTACTGTATACTGTACATTTCTTTTTAGATCCCGACCAAGGCTGAGGTTTTGAAGCTACAGTAGTTCAGTTGAAACCAATAGGCACCTGGTAGTGAGATGACTGAGAAAGGTTGAACCCAGAATTGGAAAAGTGTATGTAATGTACCGTTTCATGCCAATCACGAGGGACTTTTAAAACTGTAGCAACATTGTGCATAATCAATACCTGCATAGGTTACCACCAAGATAGTATAAACCGTGAACACATAAACTCACGTAGAAAGGCGTAGGGCTCGAAAGCTTGGTCTTAAATTATTCTGAAACCAAAGAAAATGGCACCTTCTGAAGCCACCGCTCGTAGAGGTGAAGGTCAATATATATATATATATATATATATATATATATATATATATATATATATATATATATATATATATATATATATATATACATACATATATATATATGTATATATACATATATATATATGTGTGTGTGTGTATATTATATATATATATATATATATATATATATATATATATATATATATATATATATATATTCCCTCTCAAACAAAGCGTGTGTGTTTAAAATAAAAAGGACATACAATATCTATATTTCTGTACATATCATTCTTGTCATCTTTATTGTTAATTTACTTTTTAAGCATGATGTATTTATAAATTACCATTAATTTATATGGTCTCTGGAGACATTGAGCGAAATCCGGGACCATTACGTCCTAGACGTCGTCAGTGTCGTCTGACGTATTGCAATATTCGTAGTCTTCATGCAAATATTTAAGACGCAGTTGCGTCCTGAAAGTATGATATTCTTTTGTACTCAGAAACTTTTGTTTCTATTATTAGGGACTCATCTGAACTTCTTGAACTGGTTATCAGAAGCTAATAATTTTGAAATGGGATGCCATTTCTAAGGGCCAGGAGAAGGGCGGAATGTCGGTACACATTAGGACTGAATGCCCTTCTTTTCATAAGTTCTGATATGAATGTAGATGTCATGAGATTAAGGTAATAAAAGCTTTTGGCAGGCATAACTTCTAATAGTGTTCGATCTACCGGAATCCAGACACTGATTATTCTCTCTTCGATAGTCTTCTTACCATTATGGCTAAGATACAAGAAGATGATAGAAAGGCTTCTTTTGTCATTGTTGGTTTTTTCAATGCTCACCATCAGGAGTGATTAAATTCTGTTTCTCCTAATGACTGGCATTGCTTAAGAGCTTTGGACATGCATCTGAATTAGGCTGTGAGCAAATCTTAAGTGAAGCTACTAACAGGTCTGGTAACTGCTTGTACCTTGTATAAACCGACTCCACTGGCGTTATAATAAGTAAGTGTGGTTCTCCATTTGGGACATGTGATCATGACTTGATTTCATAGTAGCTTCTCCCTGATTTATCATACTCATGTAAGATTTATATGAAATCTCAAGCATACTGGAATGGCCTTTTAAGTGTTCTTTTGTGCTTGAATTAGTCAGAATTATATAGCAGTGTTGATTCTATTGTTTCTTTTAATTAGATTGATTGATTGAATTGAAGTTCTCTGGCATCCTGACTCTTTGAATGAGAATGTAGTCAATATAATTGGTAGGCGTACCCAATCTCTTGTGCTAAGGTACCGAGTGAAAGACAAAACATGGTTCAATAATGATTATAGACGTGCTTATTTAGAGATGCAGGAGAACTATCATCTTTGAAAGGGTAACAGATCAAGTTTGACTTGGAATAACTATACTCAGCTTAGAGTTTTTGTTCAGAGAGTTTATGCTTCAACTTAAAAGGAATACAATTTAAGCATAAAAGAAATCCTTTCTGGTACAACCCACGAACATAAGTGGTGGGCTACCCTTAAATATGCACTCCTTGGTGTAGAAGCAATAGTTCCTCTTTTACTTGAATCAGATGGCCCTGTCATTCACTGTCCAAAGGAAAAGGCAACCCTTTTGGCTGATGTGTTTGACAGTAAGCAGAAAAAGGAGAAACTATCTTCCTTATTCGTGTATTTCTAAGGCTAAATTAACTAGTTTAGTTTTTCGATATCGTGAAAATAAGGCTCTCTTGATTCACCTTGACTTTTGGAGGTGTAGACCCAAATGACATTTTTCCTTTGTTCATATAATGACTGCAGATTTCTTAGCTCTAAAGGTATATGTTATTTTCCATAAGTTAGCACAAAGAGGAGCTTTTAGCACTGGTTGGAGAATTTGTAATGTTACTACATTATGTAAATGTGTTTGTAGTAGCTCAAGTTCAACTGGTTACCGCTCAATTTCCATAACTCCCATATTTTCTAAAGTTTTAGTATGTGATCCCCTTTTTGCAATCTCCAATGTTGTACAGTAATACCTTGATTATGGTCAGGAAGCTTGTATGATTGGCCTTGATTTTAGTGCAGCCTTTGACCGTGTTATCCATGAGGCCTTTATTTCCAAACTCAAACAGTTGGGAGTGGGTGGGTCGTTTCTTAGCATCATATTTGAATTTCTAAGTAATAGATCATAAAGAGTTGTTGATGGCCATCATAGTGAGTATATGAATGTGATATCTGGCATTCCTCAAGGTTTTGTTATTGCCCCATTACTTTTCATCCTATATGCACATGACAATTGGTTTGTCCTAGGAAACAAGCTTGTTGCATATGCAGATCGTGCTACTCTGCATCAATTCTATCTCTTGAATGTAGAACGGGGGTAGCTGAGTCCCTTTACAGAGTCCATAGCTAAAATTAGTGCATGGTTCAAATTATAGGGCATGAAATCAAATCTTAAGAAAACTCAAAGTATGATTTTAAGTAGGTCAAAAACAGTGACTCCTCAACATCCGGATCTCAGAATTGATAATGTTTCTTTAACTCTATGAGTCTTCTAAAATTTTAGGTGTGATTCTCGACAGCAAATTTACTTTTGATGAACACATTAGGTCTGAGTCTTCTTCAATTGCATAAGAAATTGGCTTATTGAAAAAAAATTTCAAGATTTTTTGTGATGAATCTATTCTTAAGAAGTGTTATAATTCTTTCATTCTACCTAGTTTTGAGTATTGTTCTCCTGTTTGGTCTTCAGTTGCTGATTCTTATCCCAATTTGTTTTACAGGAACTTATGGTCTATTAAATTTCTTATTCCTGATCTAGATATTTATATTGGACTGAAAGATATAGCAGTCCGATATTTTTGGGCTTCAACATATGTAGGTGTGTCTGGGAATGAGAAGGCAGATTTATTGGCAAAGAATGCTGCATCTGAGTTGCTACCAGGAAGGTATCCCATTCCCTGTAATAATTTCCTACCTACCATCAAGAAGTTTTTTTTTTATAGAAATTGGCAACATCACTGGGATAGTCTAGAGGGCAATAAAATGAGAGAAATAACAAATTTCATATATCCTTGAAGATGATGCCCCCAAAGTGGGAGACGTCTCTTTGTCGTCTTCGCATTGGTCACACTCGGTTGACACATGAGTTTCTGCTAAATGGCCAACACCAACGATATTGCGACGACTGTTTGGTAGCCTTGACAGTAAGACATTTGGCGATCAAATGCCCCACCTATAGTACTGAAAGGAATAGACATCTGTTTGAAGCTCGAGGTGAGGATGGCAAGTTCATCCTTGCCAAGATTCTCGGGTATGATGTGTCATACCTTACTATAGTGGTATTTCTAAATCTATTCCAGAAGTAGGTCTTCTGAAAGCTATTTAACTGTTATAAGAATGTTTTTGCTTTTATTGTTTTAAACTGAATTATCATTTATCTTTTTTTATTTATTTCTTTATTTACAACAAATAATATCGGCGTCAATGACCTTAGGTGTCAGGATGCCAGATAACTGATAATCAATTAATCAATCTAGAAATTAATCTCTGGCACCGTCGTTCCATTAGTTCGATATGCATGTTGTATAAGAGTTTTCATAACTCTAGTTAATCTTCACAATAAGATTTTCCCTGACAGTGCTATACTGTTTGTAATAATTGGTATGCAGTTAAATCTAATAGTCAGGGCTTTTGCATCATAAGGCTCAATACTAGACAGTATTCTAGAAGTTTTATTCCAGCTGTGACCAAGTTGTGGAATAATCATCCAAATCAGGTAGTTAAATCAGTAAAACTTCAAAATTCCAAACTTGCAGCAAATGTTTCCATGTTGGGCAGGGTAACATAGGTCTTTTAATAGTTTATATATGAAATATCTGTTTAATGCGGTCACTTTTTAAAGTATTTTATTTCAACTATACATTACTTCTCATATCGTTGATTTATTTCCTTATTTTTTTTCCTCACTGGGCTATATTTCCCTGTTGGAGCTCTTGGGCTTATAGCATCTTGCTTTTTCAACTAGTGTTGTAGCCTAGTTAATAATAATAATAATAATAATAATAATAATAATAATAATAATAGATTGGGTTTCTAAAGATTATAAATGAAGCAGGGGAACGAAAAGAAGTCGATGGATTGACGAACTAAGAAAGTTTGTGAGCCTGGACTGGTATAGAAAGACCATAATCAGACGTAAGTGGAAGGGCATGTCTGAGGGCTTTGTTTTGCAGTGGACTAGTAATTACTGGTGGAAGTGATGATAATTATATGTATATATATATATATATATATATATATGTATATGTATGTGTGTGTATATATATATATATATATATATATATATATATATATATATGTATATATATATATATATATATATATATATATATATATATATATATATATATATATATATATATATATAATATATATATATATATATTATATATATATATATATATATATTATATATATAAATATATATATATATATATATATATATATAAATATATATATATATATATATATATATATATATATATATATATATATATATATATATATATATATATATATATATATATATATATATGTGTGTGTGTGTGTGTGTGTGTGTGTGAGTGTGTGTGTATGTGTGTGTATGTATGTGTGTATGTGTATGTATGTATGTGTGTGGATGCTTATATTCGTGTACTCCCTTCTTATTGCAATATAGATATTGTAGTTCTTCAGCGTAAATATTCACTATATTTAAATCCTATATTACCTAAGGAATGTATCATTTATATTGTATTATGACTAAGATTTTTCGTGAACTCATAGTAAAGAACTAACAACTTTTACTCGGTTCTATTGCCATGGAATGCTGTAGAAAACTTTGACGACAAAATGTTGCATTTTTTTTTGTAACTGTGCCGTACTATGCATTGTAAGTAATGCACAGTTAAAGATTACTTTGTGAATGAATCGTAAAAGTTATGTATCCATTTTTTTGGGCAATGAGCATTTTTTCCGAATAATTTTTCTGTCGATTTGTTGCAGGAGAAAATATAAGTCCTGCAAAATCGATTACAAAAATCAATACTTCCAGGGATTTTGTATAATTTTTACCACTCATATCAGGAATAAATAAAATCAGTTAGAAAATAATGCTGTTTTAAAAACCTCTGTTTTCCTTTCGAACCTTGCATTCACTTGCACGCAAATGCACACGCGCACACAAACAAGCTGGTACAGTCGCACAGCCACCGAGCCTTAATGAGACTTCAGTTTCAACTGTGAGTTATGCTTTCCAATTCTCACAAGGCATAAATCATGAATGATACAAGCTGAGCCCGGTCGGCTTTCACAACTCCCTGGGGTCTTGAATGTGGAGGTTAGGAGCCGACGAATACATCTAACTCCTGAGGGATATTACAAAGCAGAAGAGGAAAAGGAGGCAAAGGGAATGATGAACAGGATGGAAATAGGGCACTTTTCATCAGGTGTTTACAATTGCCTCCTGATTCCGTTCGTTTACTTCTCTAAGGTTTTCGTGCCAAAATGGAAACACTGCAGAGGACTGTTCGATATTGACTCGATTTTAACGTATTTATGACCCTCTTTTGTCAGTATCACCTTGGTTATGAAAATAGAAATCAATAGTGAATGGGATTAATCATTGTCTGGACATCTGAAGCGATCGATGAGAACTTAATGTTGGATCTGGATAAGTGATTATATTATTATACTTAGATTTTTGTTTATGATTATTATAGCATTTTAAAGTGTTGATACTTTACGATGATGGGGCTACTGATGCATTATGACTTTTTACCTTCTCAAAAGGCAACCATTTCACTTTTATGTAAGTTGATTGAAACATACTGCTTAAACATATGTTGAAAAAGAATCGACTGAGAGAAATAAAAATTATTTGAATATATCTTCAAATCTTAGAAAGGGATTAAAAATCTAAAGAAATGGTTCTCATAGAGTCGTCTGCTAAAAAAAAAAATACATCGGGACATAATCATGACGAATTTGGTAAACTGCCATACAAGAAATATTTTACCGATAATGAGAACTTCACATACTAAAGCATTTATCTTGCTTACTATCATTCGCAAGCAAGACGTTAGAAGACACAGTATGATTACATAACAAGTAAAGATAATATACGAAGCTTCCACCTTAGTCAATATCCCGCACGATGCTAGGAAAAATGTCATCTTTAGACACAAACACACACGTACCCCTCTCTCTCTCTCTCTCTCTCTCTCTCTCTCTCTCACACACACGCTCTCTCTCTCTCTCCCTCTCTCTCTCTCTCTCTCTCATACACACACACTCTCTCTCTCTCTCTCTCTCTCTCTCTCTCTCTCTCTCTCTCTCTCTCAAACATTTTCCTAAAGAAATATAATTATTTGGTGAGTCATTAAAACAAACCCCATTAAATGCGATCATTGCACATTTGAAATATTATTAACGAATGTGTTTACATGTGTCAATGTGTACATGTGTTATTGTGTGCAAATTTCATTCGTTAGTTGCAATTTACAGTCGAAAAATATATTGAGCATATTACTAATAAACATCCGTGTTTGGGAGTGTGTTAAACCCTAAAACAGAAACTGCTCGTCATTTTTTCATAAAAGGGATTGCAAGAAACCAGGGAAGTTTGTTGTGGCATTATATAAAGATTTTTTAATGATGATGCTGGAGAGCTGGAACCCAAGTTAGTAGTAAGCCTTATTGTCTTGTGCTATCATGACAGCACTATTGTATTTATGAATATAACTATTAGAAGCATTTGGAATCCTTTTATGGTGTTTATTAATTCAAAGGTTTTCTTATTTTCTATGTGCTACCCACAATCAGTAACGAGGAATGGATATATTCAGTGTTGAATATGATGTTATTCTCACTAGTAAAGAGTTTACAGCAAATTTGACAAAAACGGAAAAGGGAGTAATGACTGCTGTGAAATTTTGAAACGTTCGGGATCTACTCCGGGAAAATGATGTCAGTTTTGTTCTTTATATTAACATTAGTTCTATACCCAGAAATACTTTTGATGCGGGCCAGTATTATTATTATTATTATCATTATTATTATTGTTATTATTATTATTATTATTACTTGCTAAGCTACAACCCTACAAGGAGAAACAGGATGCTATAATCCCAGGGGCTTCAACAGGGAAAATAGCCCAGTGCGAAAAGAAAACAGGGAAAAATTAAATATTCTAAGAATAGTAATAACATATAAAATAAATACTTCTTATATAAACTATAAAATCTTTAACAATACAAGAGGAACAGAAATAAGATAAAATAGTGTGCTCGAGTGTACCCTCAAGCAAGAAAACTCAAATCCAAAATAGTGGAAGACCATGGTACAGAGGCTAAGCACTATCCAGGACTAGAGAACAATGGTTTGATGTTGGAGTGTCCTTCTCCTAGAAGAGCTGGTTACCATAGCTTAAGAGTCTCTTCTACACTTACCAAGAGGAAAGTGGCCACTGAACAATTACCGTGCAGGAGTAAACCCCTTTAGAGAAGAAGAATTGTTTTGTAATCTCAGTATTGTCAGTTGTATGATGACAGGGGAGAATATGTAAAGAATGGGCAGACTGTTTGGTGTATATGTAGGCCCAGGGAAAATTAACCATAACCAGACAAAATGATTTAAAGTTGTAATGTCTGGCCATTTAAAGAACCCCATAACTCTCTAGCGCTAGTATCTCAACAGGTGGTTGGTGCCCTGGTCAATCTTATACCTACTAAGGAATTATCTACTACAGGGGCAAAGGATATCATTGAATCCATAATTTCAATGACCTAGATCACCTTGTCACCAAAGGCACAATCGGATGGTTATGCGAATACCCTTGAAACCCTCGACATCAAGTTCTGGGAATATGCCTTCTCTATCATGAGCCTCAATACTATACAACATTCTAGAAGTTTCATTCCAGCTGTGACCAGGTTGTAGAATAGTCTTCCTAATCAGGTAGTTGAATATGTGGAACTTCAAAAGTTTAAACTTTCAGCAAATGTTATTTTGTTGAAATGCCTGACATAAGTCTCTTTTTTTAAAGGTTATTTACGAAAGATCTATTCTAATGCTGTTGCTGTTCTTGAAATATGTTTTTCTAATTGTTTAATGTTTTTCTTATTTTTTTTTTTTGCTCATTTCCTTTCCTCAATTGGATATTTTTCTTTGTTGGGGCCCTTGGTCTTATAGCATCCTGCTTTTCCAACTAGCATAATAATAATAATAATAATAATAATAATAATAATAATAATAATAATAATAATACATTCTTGCCGCCTTTCTTGGAAGAAGAAAGGCGAATAACAACGATGCTATGAATTCTGTATTAGCAACCACGAGGCGGCAGAGGTAAACTTGTGACGTATAGTTGGACACGACCATTCCTGACATACCTCACTCCGAAGAAGTGCACCTTGCCACACCCTTACGGCGCGGATCGAGTTCCCGTGTGTAGTCCTGCCCTTCACCTCTGTCATCTCTCCCTTATACTCATAGTTAGTTGCTCGCCGTGCAATTACGATGTTACAGGGTACAATTCATCAGAGCGAGGTGTGCAGGGAATTTCTGTGCCCAACTGTATATATTTGACAGATCTCGGAAGGTAGAATCACTGAAAAATTTTCTTAATTTCATATATTAATGCTGACATCAGTTACGTATCATCGCGTATTATAAATTGAATTCTACATTGCATTAAATGTATAATTATATGTGAAAATATTTTTTATTTTAGTATAAAAAATATTCTCGTTTCATAACTATTTTACGTTTTTACGTTTTTCTTCGGTAAAATATTAACATTACCCAATTGTTCTTCGTTATGATAATTTTGTAAAAGCAAAATGAGTGGAAAAAACTAATAAGTCAAATACAATCAACTAAGTGTTAGCATCAATGGATTGTGAAAGTAATCTAATAAAAAACATGTTGAAAATTATAATATAAAATCCACAAACGTAATTGTATTTGTTAGACAGTATTCGCCGTTGACTGATCTTCACCAGCTTTTCACTTTTCACGAAACCATTGTTTATGTTTGGCTTTTCCCTCCTCTTTTTTGGGAGGGAAACCCCAACCGTGTAATGCGAGCAAATTCTTTCTCTGATGCCAATTTCATTAAACCTGCCTCTGTCTTAGACAAATGTTTTCTACTTTCCCCAGCACTAGGTAAATAAAATGGACGCTGCTTCAAAGAGAACAATAATGGATATTTCATGGACGTTTAACTTTCTGTCTTTTTGTTAGCACAATTTTCTGCGCAATTCCCTTTGGAAGCCAACTCAAAAGCCTGCCGCTCGTCTCGAAAAGATTCAATCTTATTTTCTGTGGGAAAGAAATAAAAGCATTGTAAATACATCTTGACATCAGAAGATCCGGGGAAGTTTTCGCATAATTATACTGTACTTTATGTCGACTTTATATGATGAAATGTTTCTAAAAAATAAAAATGTAAATAAAAACAATAATGATGTATATTTATCAGGTTGTGGTAGCTTCGTAAACAAGTTGGTGACTCTCAATCTCGGGGTCCTAAGTTCAAATTGCGCTGACGACCAATATTTCATTGTACAAAAAAATCATGACAGTAGTAGCCATTATCTGGTAGCCCCAGATCCTGATTTGTTGTGGAGAGGGGGCATATTGACGAGCCTAATGTTTTTTTATTTTTATCCCGCTTAACAGCAACATTTAAACAAGTAAGCTAAGAGATTATATCCATAATCATTGACCTGCATTATGAACCAGCCCCAATTAATCAGTCAGAAGCATATGTGCCTGTACTGCGCTTAAACTCTTTGAAAGCCAATGGTTGAACTTGATATGAGATATAACCCGTGAGGTTTAAAAAAAGATGACTTAAGTAACCCTCCAGTTGCTATGACATTTTTGTTTCTTTCCATTCGTTCTCTCCGAACGAAGTTCCTTACTTCCCCACTCACGCAGTTGGTTCTGTTCTATCTCAGTGAAATAAAAAAAGCTCATAAAAGCTTCTTAAAAACCTGCTGATTTTATTACGCTGTTTGCGAAGCACTAAAGTTATAGAAACTCGTCGGGTTGTCCATCAGTTACTCTTTTGTATCAAATAAAAATTGCAAATCACAAAAACAAGAAAAAATTCTACGAGAAATCATTGCTCTCGTCAAGAAATTTTTTTTTTTTATCCCAAAGCTGGTATGAGGTGGCTAGGAACGAAGCGCAATAATAGGGAAGATAATTTCAAGCTGAGTGAAAGGAATATTGTTTAGGTATATCAGTCCCGTACTCACTGACCACTTTAAAACTGAGTTTGCTTTCAAAGATATTTCTGTTAAGACTGGGAAATTGGAGAGCAAATAGCTGTCAAAGCTATGATTTGATACGTACATGAAAAAATATATTTTGTGCTTCAGGGTTTCAATGTCTTCGTTACTTGAGGTGATTTTTTTTTTTAATTTCCTTAAGAAAATGTATCTACATGAACAAACTTAGGTGTAGGTGATTTAATTTAAAATTCTAAGATAATATTATTTGTATCGCTTTCCTTTCAAGAGAACACAAAAATTTTCAAGAACGGGATTAAAAACATATTCCTGACAAATCTGAAGCAATCGAAAGATATTTCTACATGTTTCGATGACAATTGAAAATATATTTCTGGTGAATCTGAGGTCATCTAAAGAAAGATATTTTACTAGTTTCAATGACGTTCGAACTTCTCGATTTCCAACTGGAGTAATACATATCTAAATTCTGAAAGGTTGCTGTTTGCTCGATATAGAGTAGAATAACACACTTCTTTGTAACATGCTGTATTAGCTTGTCCTTTCTGTATCCCCACGTGCCTTGGATAAAATCCTAAATTTCAACTGATAGTTTTCTTTTATTTCACACTCTTATTCAACAAAAGAAACAATAAGTATTCAAAAAGTATGAGAGAATCATGATGTTATGAGTTCATTAGGGTCTCAAAAATGTATATGTTTCTTGTAGAAATGACTAATGTATTCTTTATAAACATTTTAAAGCTTAAAAGTCGAAACATCAGTTGTCCGTTAGGATAGTGAGCAAGGCTCTAGTACATGAATTTTTATTCGACATACACACACACACACACACACACACATATATATATATATATATATATATATATATATATATATATATATATATATATATATATATATATCTTAGTGAACTGAAACAGTTTAATGATCTTGCATTACATATTCCGCCGAGTATTTGGTGCAAATTCATTTATGTATGCATGAATCAAAGGTTGTAGCGATGGTGATAAGCAGCTTCCATAAGTGTTCGGAAATCACAAAGTTATGAAATTATTGTCGCTTTTGCAACCTGTGGTGGATTTGTTCCCGGCACCACTTCTCTTGAAGACTGGCACTGAGGCCTACTGTATAGAAAGGGGAGTAAATTTTTGGCCCCACGTTCAAAAGGGGTACACTAAGTACATCGGCCTGTGAATCACCGTGTACCCTCTAATGTGTACGCTCTTGGTTCTCCAACTTCGATTGATCAGTATTACTGAAAGAGGGGGTTGGGTTTCGAAGGACTAACCTCTGATTAACTGGAGAGATACAGGAGAGTTCAAATATGTTCTTAACTAGTTTTCTTCAGTTAGGGCAGGAATACACACAGCTAAAGTTACGGTATTCTCATTGATGATAGTTAAAATATTCACAGACAACGGATGCGCAAGTTAAAGTTAAAAGGTTTGTGACAGAATAAATTTTTGGAGTCACTGTACTCTGTTGATTGACGGGTTATCTTCTCTGGGCAAAAGCTGTTCTTTCTTCAGGGTAAAAAGCTGCTCTGTCTTGATAGCCATAGGTAAGGTCCTTTTTACAGGTTAGAGCAGTGGTTCTCAACCTTCTTCTAGTGATGACCGCATTTTAGCTTCACCATACTTTTTGCGACCCCACTCAAATATCAAGGCTATATTCATATTTTTTTTTTTTAAACAAAGAAAATATAATTGATTAAGGTATACTGTTTATCATTGAACAGCAAAAAACACAAAATGCACTTATATATAATATGATGGTATAATTTCTTTATACAACAAACACTGCATAATAGAATGTTATTGATATGAGTAACACACGAATTACAATGATAATAAACAGTGATGTTTTTCATGTGATGGTTAGAACTGCTTTTTCATCGCCAGTATCTCAATCCGCAGTGATTTTTTCGATACAGCACAATGTAGTTCATCATCAGCATGGAGATTAGTTCTCAGCTTCGACTTTATTAAAAATAAAGATGATAAGGTCACTTCAAACATATGTCGAAGAAGAGGGCATAGCATTTTAAGCATACCTTCAGCAAAATTTGGATATCGACGTAACTGCTTTATCCAAAACTGAATCTCTGTTAGGGAATCAAAGTCAGATGTAATAAAGTCAATAAATTCTTATTGATATCTTTCAAGAACATTTTCCATTGTTGCATCAAATGGTTTATTTGAGGTAAGTTATGGGATATCTGAGGCTTTTCTGGAAAATATTTGCTAAATTCCTCTTTTAAAGTGTCAAAAAAGTAGGATCTGCAAACATTGAAAAGTGTTTTTGAATGGAATATCAGTATCATCTTCTTCAAAGAATGTATTTAATGTGTGAAACATGTAAAAATTTCTCTTTCATCCTTTACTCCCAAAGATCCAGCTTCATTTGGAAGGCATTTAGTTTTTCTGCAAAATCAAGGATGCCGGAATTTTCATCGTGAAGTGGAAGATTAAGGGAATCAAAAATCGTGAAAAAAAATCTACTAAGTATGAAGTTTTTGCCCAATTATTCATATCACCTAAGAAACTCGAAAGTTCTATTCTCCCTTGCCGAGATAAGAATTCTCTCACCTCAGTATTCAACTAAAATAATATATGCAAAGGATTGCCTTTTGGTAGCTACCTGACTTCAGTTTGCAACAGAACTTCGTGCTTAGAATTCATTTTTTATGACAAACTTCAACAAATAAGCAGTTGTTCAATACATTTGACTATAAAGTTAATTCCTTTAACAAATGGTTGCATAAGTTTTCAAATCTATGGCAATGTTTTTGCAGAGAATTCTTGATGTATCATGCAATACATTCCAACAGCTTCCGGAGATATATTCTTTACCTGATCTACAACCTAGCATAGGTGCACCGTCAGTATACATACCACCGGCATTTTCCTACATCAATCCATATCTTTTTAAAAAATTATCCTATTTTGTTTCATATAGCACAGCTTTGGTTGTTTCTAATGGTCTGCAAGAAAGAGATTCATTTTTAAAATCCCCATTATCTATATATCGCACATAACCTAATAACTAAGGAAGATTACCTTTATATGTTGATTCATTAACTTTTAATGTGAAGAGATCAAGGGGAGATGTACAGTATTACTAGAAAGTGTTATGATTTCCAATGATTTAACTCCCTTATCTTCGATTATGCTATGAACGATGTCTTTTGCACAAGATAAAATTAATTCCTCCTCAATGACACTGTTTTTTTGCTTTAGCAGTTCTCAAAAATATGATATAAAACGCCAGTAAAGCAGATTTACTTTGTTGTGGGGAATTTCAATCGCTGTCAAGACGAGATTTTTTTTAGTTTCAACATGCTTTTTCTTGAAAAACTCCGACCTTTCTTTACTGAACTTTGCATTTTTCGACTCAAAATATGTCTTAACTTATCCTGCGTCATTGATTCTCCTAAGAGCACTTCACTACACATCACAAATTGAGTTTTTTAATTTTTTCCTGCTGAGATAATGCAAGTATAACTGATGTTAATGCAGTCCTTCATATATTTCTGCTTTCCTTTGTCGTTTGCCATTGCCCTAATTACAACAACCTAATATAAAAGAAACGAGAGAGAGAGAGAGAGAGAGAGAGAGAGAGAGAGAGAGAGAGAGAGAGAGAGAGAGATTAAAATCAGTCAGTTAAGACTTGCTAATGATAGCTATGACAATGGCAGTAAAAAGGCAATGAAGACATAATCATAAACACATATATGTGCCTGAATTTGTGTCTTATTTATATGTATGTAGTTTACACGCACACACATGCAAATACACACATACATACACATACGCACTTTTCCCTTCCTCTCTCTTTCATTCAAATTTTTTTATGGAATTTGAGACTGTAATATTTATTTGCATTTTAAGTAATCAACAACAACTCTTTGTCCTTTCTGTCTTATACATGCATATCTTACTGCAGCTTAGGGTTATAAACGTCAATATTTTTTGCATATAAGACTTTATTTTCAGTTTCTTAATCTGTTGTTTAAATGTCGTTTTTAATATATATCATAATTGATTCATAATTCAAACATAAAAACCTTTCTATTACACGAATATAAACACAAAACTCAGATATAAACTTAAATAATGAAATTTACAACAATCTTAAATATAACAATGCGCCATACCTACAAATTTCCAAATACAAATTTCATTGTTCGTTCAAGCAGACTGGCAGCACAGTGGCTGATGCAATCTCTTTAATTAACCAAAATTATCAGACATACACACACACACACACACACACATATATATATATATATATATATATATATATATATATATATATATATATATATATATATATATATATATACATATATATATATATATCCAAAACACTATGGATGGGATCAAGTATAAAATGCAGATTTGTTAATTCAACGGATAAGGCCCTATAAGTACTTTCCACAGAGATAATTGTTCTAATTAAAACTTTTCTGCGGAAAATGTTCTAAGAAAGGCTAATAGACAGCAATGTATTGTACACGTGAACGACCGGCCCTTTTGATCGTCAGATTAAGTTATATGCAAAGAAGGGAAACCCTTCAGTTTGAGTATGTTCATTCTATCCTTTCTTTTATAGATTTGTGTATACCACCTCAGGTCAGAATAGGGAAAGGTTTTGTTAAAGCCTACCGTATCCTCTTAATCCAATGATATCAGCTAAACCCCTTTCGATTATTACCATGTCTTTATGACCCCAAGAAAACTGCTTGCCGACCCCAATTGGGGTCGCGACTCCGGGGTTGGGAACCGCTGGGTTAGAGGGACGAACATTCCCGAGGGCAGGGTCTCCTATCCTGGATTTGGTAGGGTGAGGTTGTGAGGTCGCCCATGGATACATCCATTGGCCACGGCAAACAAAATGGCATCTTGTCTGGAAAGAATGAACATAATTTGTTAGAAATGCCAAGAGAGGGTGGCTTTAAGATTCAAAACTACAGGATTAGAAAATTTAGCTCGAGGGGATGCAACTGTCAAAGGAATGGTAATCTGATTACAACAGGAGAAAGCATTGAAGCAGACGATTAATCTCTTACTCGAGAGGACTGGATATAAGTCTTTACTAATCTGATGTGGTCAAAGGTCACGGCTATAAATTTACAAACGATAATCTGCGTCAAAGGGTTTGGTTCTTGAAGATGGTGAGAATTTAATTTAAGTGTTAACAGGTGGTCCGAATATGGACTGTCTTATGAGTAGAGGAGGGGATTAGTCGAATATGTGTTTTTCAGGGCTATCAAAGGGCATATTCCGAGGCAAAACACTCAGGCTGGCTATAAGAAAGTTGAATCAAAATAGTAAAGTACCTATTGATGACATCTTGGAATTTTTATCTGAAACCTTAGATAATAGACAATTGAATCTACCATTCTCCAAGCACACTTTAATAGAATTAATTAAACTATGTATAAAAGATTGTAAATTGGAATTCAATGGGAGATTTTATGCACAAACATTTGGTATGGCTATGGGAAACCCTTTATCCCCAGTATTGAGCAATCTATATATGGAATTTTTTGAAAGCAGAATCTTAAATAACATCATACCTAATAATGTAAAATGGTTTCGATATATTGACGACATAATATGTGTGTGGCCAGGAAATGAAAATTTAGATGACTTTTTTCTTAGATTGTATAGTTTGGTACCATCAATAAATTTCACTATGGAGCTGGAGAATAATTGTACCCTACCTTTTTTGGACTGTCACATACATAGATGTAACAATAGTCTTAAGTTTAGTGTATACAGAAAGCCAACGAATATCTCGGCATATGTCCATTACTACTCAAACCAAGGCAACAAAGTTAAGAAATCTGTATTTACCTCCATGTTTTTAAGAGCATTTCGAGTCTGCAGCCCTGAATATATTGATGACGAAATAAATGGGATTAGGCAATAGGTAAAAAACTAAAGTATCCTGAAATTGTGTTAGATGATGCCCTAAGAACAGCAAAAAAGACTTTTTTTCGGTAATGATAACAGAAAAAACTACAACACACAAAATTTACTTGTACTACCTTATTGTAATTCTTTTAAAGAAATTCCCCAATTGTTGAAAAACTTCAATGTAAATGTAGCATTTAAGAGTAAAAATACAATAAAAACAGCCTTAATAAAGAATTCTCCTGACATTACCAAGGGATGAGTATATCGTATTCCATGCAATGCTTGTGAAAAATACTATATTGGTCAAACTGGTAAAGCCCTAGAAAAGAGAATTGAACAACATAAGAAAAGTGTCAGGTATGCTCAAGATAATAATGCACTCTTTGCTCACGTTAGAGATAAAAATCACAATATTAATTGGTCAGGTGCAAAGAAATTGGTTCATTCAAATAACTTAGTGGAAAGAAACATCATAGAGTCCAGTTTCATAAAAGAAACCTTTGAAAACAACTTGAATGTTGGTCATGGAATGTATAAACTCGACGCCTTTATATGTAAAGAGATTTGTAAGCTATATAAAAAAACATTAACCACTTAATGTAGAATTGAATGTATTGTGAATAATTAACGCGTTGTGAAATTAATATTTAGACCTAAGCTACCATTCAGTAAAGGGTATAATTATTTTATATAGTATGCATAAGTATATTGGCACTATTTAGTGCTATGCTAGATATAAGTATTGATATATACATGATTATATGTTTATGATATTAATGTTGTATGTATATAAGTGTATATATACATATGTATGTATGTATATGTATGTATGTGTATATATATGTATGTGTATATATATGTATGTGTGTATATATGTATACATGTATATGTATGTGTATATGTATGTATATATGTATATATATATATATATATATATATGTATGTATGTGTATGTTTTGCTTATGTATTTATATAGATAAGGCTACCGTGTTTTCATATAAATAAACTGTACTGAAAGTCAAATAAACAAGAATTTACCCGCCATTACAAATGACCCTTTTTGGCAGGTGTCTAATGAGCTTGGGGACTCCGCCCAATTAACACCTGACTCAAGCCTAGGTAGCGGGTAAGGGAGTGTCATTGTTCTCTAAATCTCTATATGTATGTTCGTACGTTTGCTTTCCCTATAAAATGTAAAGAAACCTCTCTCAATAAATCAGTCCTCTGAAGAAGTATCACAAAACTAGTCAGGACTTAAGCGTATATTTCGTATTTCCCTTTTCCCTGTGGTTCTTCTGCATCTGAGCATCACGTTTTCCTGTGATTTTTACGCATATATATATATATATATATATATATATATATATATATATATATATATATATATATATATATATATATATATATATATATATATATATATCATCATCATCATCATCATCATCTCCTACCACGCTTATTGACGCAAAGGGTCATGGTTAGATTTCGCCAATCGTCTCTATCTTGAGCATCTAATTCAATACTTCTCCATTCATCATACCTGACTTCACGCTTCATAGTCCTCAGCCATGTAGCCTGGGTCTTCGAACTCTTTTAGTACCTTGTGGAGATCAGTTAAATGTTTGGTGAACTTACTTCTCTTGAGGAGTGCGAAGAGCATACCCAAACAATCTCCATCTACCCCTCAACATGGTCTCATCCACTTATGGCACTTGGGTAATCTCTCTTTTAGCTTCATTTCTAATCTTGTCCTGCCATTTAACTCTTAATATTCTTTTAAGGACTTTGTTCTCAAATCTACAAAATCAGTTGGAGATTGTTTCATTGTTATACCATGACGCATGTCCATATAGTAACATAGATCTCACTAAACTGATATATAGCCTGATTTTTATATGTAATTTTAAGCGATTTGATTTCCAAATTTTACTTAACCTAGCCATTGTCTGATTTTCTTTTTTCAATCTAAAGACTATATAATCAAAATCATAGTTCCTAAATATGTTAGGGACTCTACCTCAGGCGATTCCATATACTGTAAACAATCTTCATTTTTAGGTCCTTCAGTTCTTGGCAGAGAAAGATGTTATGTTCAGTTGTATGTTGATTAGTTTGCCCACACAGTCTATAGCTTCTATTCAGATACTCAACATTTTCTAATCCTTTAATTTACCATAGATACACCTAATTCATTCTCAGTCTACTATACAATAACTGCTCTCTCCTAGTTTCTTGTCCATTATTTAGATAATTCGGTCTTATGAAGTTGTATTTTTCTTTATAGATCTTTTAATAATTTACTACTCTCTCTCTCTCTCTCTCTCTCTCTCTCTCTCTCTCTCTCTCTCTCTCTCTACTGTGTTTGATTTTTCCTTCTTGAGTGATAGCAGTGGTCTTCATGCTTGATAGTTAATAGCTAGTTTTCTAGTTGCTTCCTTTGCTAATTCGTCTGGTGCTTCATTACCCTTAACTCCAACGTATGATGGAACCCACATGAAGTTAACATCATATTCTTTTTCTTTGTGTTTTTTAACGAGCTGTTTTATTCTTTCAACATATACCTTAGTTCATTGGTTCTACTCACTAATCAATGTAGAGTGGATGTATTATCAGTTGTTATAGTTAAATTTCTTTTATATATCTGGCCAAATTTTACTCCTGCCAGCATAGCAAATAATTCACTCACTGTAGTGGAATGATTATCAGCAAGTCTTACTTTTCTTCAAAAACTTTCTTTTTATCCAGATATCCACAAAAACCTGCTGCACATTTACCATTATCACTACACACTACTAGTTCTTTTTTATTCTTTTGTAGTCTAGAAATTCATTATTTAATTCTTTCTCAGTACTCTCTTTCTTATTATTTTGGTTTTTCGACCAAATGATGTTTATTTGTTGTTCCTCCCATAGTGGTATTGGTTGTATTTTATGATGCTTATCTATTGCATCAATGTATCCAAGATTTTCCTTTTTGATAATATTCTTTACAGCGTTATTCAAATTTTGTCTGCACGGGCATCCAGTGCTCAAGATGGTTTTCAACAATTCTTTGTCTGTTGTTATCGTTCTCAGTAATTGTTCTGTGGCCATTTCTCTTAATCTTGCTTCAACGGTATTCAATCCAATTTCCGCTCGTAGTATAGGACTATTGACACACATAAGGGTTCTGAGAATAATTCTGATTGCATCAAGTTGTATTGTTTTTAGTTTCTTACTCAGTCTTTTTGGTATATCCAAGAGATAACTTAAGCTATAGTGTGCGATACTTCCTTTCATTGCCTTGTATAGATATGTCATCGGCTTAATAGTTCCACCAAAATCTCTCCTTTCAACTTTTATAAGAGTATTTAGTTTGCTTCTTGTTTTTTTAAATATTCTTATAACTTCTTCCTCTTATGATCCATTTGCAGATATTATGACTCCCATGTATCTGTAAATCGTAACATGCTGTATTTTTACCCCTTGTATTTTTATAGTCTTTCCTTTATTATTCTGCTTAACTAGAATTTTTTTTCTGGTGTAATTGCTACTCTTATGCTGTTAGTATTGTAAATTTTTTAAGGACCTTTTTCCCACAATTCATGTTTTTACCACTCAGGGCAATATCATCAACATCAAATGTTTTTTCTAAGTTATTAAATTTAAATACTGCAAAAATATTCATAAGGATGTTGAACAGTTTTGGGGATAATACTCCTCCTTGTGGTGTTTGTAGCTCCATGTTTCTCTATGTTTCTCCATGTCGATAACTCTCCTTCATACCAAACTTTTTCTTTCTAGGTAATCTTTGATAAGTGACTGTAGTGTGCTATTGATATATTTTGTAAGTTCAGTAAATATCACAAGATTATTAGCTCTATCAAATACTCCCTTTAGATCAATAAAAATTGTATTTATTGGTAGCTGATCTTACAACCCTATGTATACAGTTATGTGTACTTCTTTTTTCGATTAAATGAAACATATATTGTGACAACTTTGGTTTTATTTCATGCGATAGTCTATTTAATATGACTCTTTCTGAAACTTTAAATAAACATGAAGTTAGTAAAATGGGTCTATACTTATCTGGTTTGGATGGTTTAGGAATAAGAATGATGGTTGTTCTTTTCCAGCTTTTTGGCATTTTTTACTTTTCCGGGTCATATTGTATAGTTTTGATATAGGGTTTCCCTCAATTGTATTTAAGAATCTTATTACTGAGTGTCTAATACCATCTTCCCCAGGGGCAGTGGACTTACCTTTTTTAAGTGCTTTATCAAGTTCTATTTGAGTTATCCTTTTAAGATCACACATTCCACTGTTGTTTAAAGCTTTTATCAAATTATCCTTTCGATACTTAATATGATTCTTAATAACTGTCATAACTCGCATTTTCTGCCTACTGTGCTGCAAGTTCCTCTGCTTTTCTACATGGATTCGGATGTAAGACTCTTTTCTTATTTTGTCCACTTATTATTGATATTCTCCTTGATATTTTTGCCTGTGTCGGTTTTTCATTTATTTCTTGCACCATTCTATTTTATTCCACTTTTTTTTGTATTATTATTTTTCGAAGTTTTTTTTCCTCCTATTTAGTTTATTTTCTTTCAACGGTGTTTCGAAACACCTCTTTTTTTTTCTTTTTTTTTTCTTAGTTCTTTATACTGTTTCGTGCCTCTTAAAACTGCAGGATCCCCATTGAACCAGTTCTTTATTACAATTTCGAACTGTCCTTTCTTTTTTACCACTCACCTCCTTCATCAAACTTTCTGATTTGTCTTTCAAGACTTTTTCATATATGTCAATATTCTCCGGTTCATATGCTTTATGCCACTTTTCCATTATCATCTTAATTTTTTCATTATATCTGGTAGGTATTACAATTTTTTTCCTACTTTCTATTCTTTTTTCTGATGTCTTTTGCTTTTAATTTAACTTCTAACACAATTCACATATGATCAGACAATAGTGTACAAGCTATTCCATTTTTCTTTTCTGACCCTTGCAAGTTGCACCCCAGAAAGTAATCTATTCCATTTCCTCTAAGGTGGGTTTTTTCTTTAGGGCCAATGTCCATAAACACATTTTCCTCAGACTTTATATATTCCAATAATTTTCTTCCATTAGCATTTATATTACCTGTCATAATAGCATTTCGATTACCTGCAATTATAGTTTTTTTTTTTCTTCACTTGCTAGCTCTGTTACTGGAATTTCCATGGTCTCAGCAGGCACATATGAATTTTGCACTTTCCCTATCACATTACCTGTTTTGCTGTAGCACTCCGTATTTATTGTTTGTGAATTTTCACCTAAGCTAATCGGCTGTGTTTGTTCTGATGCTATGTTATTTTGATATACGTTACTATACCCCGGTTCTACCTTCATGTTTCACTAGATTCCACTGACGGTACAGTATACACTTTGTATCCTGATATTGAGGTTTTGTCACTTTTATTACACTTTATTTCTTGCATCAATACGATATCAGTGTCATTAGTTACTAAATATTCATGAAGGATGTATTTATCCATCATGAGACCATTAATGTTCCTGTTGACATATCTTATAATATCACTTATTTTAGTTTCCATTATCGTTTTCACTGTTGTGGTTGTTACTATCGCCTACAGTTAACTGTAGTTATCATCGATGTTGGGAGCAGGTGGCTGTATCTCTTCCATGTCGTCTACACGTTTTTTTCCATCTCCTTTAGCCATTCATAAACGAGGACCAGGCTCTTAATTGCGTGTACCACAAACTTTAGAATTTCTTCTTCACAGGTGACAAAATATTCCCTTGGAGCATTCCACTGATTACTGGAAATTCATTTGATAGGACTCCACTAACATTAACTTTGCACTTGCTATACCCATGAAAAGACTTAATAAAATTTGCACATTTAAGAGGACTTCCATAATAAAGAGGAACTCTCCACAAAATTGACCTCTGCACACTATCAATGGCTTTTTCAAAGTCCGCAAATGTCATCAAAAGGGGATTTCTATATTACATCCATTGTTGTACAACATGTCTCAAAATGAAAATTTGGTCATTGCAACTTCTACCTTTTGTAAATCCTGCTTGTTCGTCTCTCAGTTTTTCATCAATCATTTTCTCTAGTCTCTTTAGAATATGCATAGTATATATTTTTATGACAACTGGCGTAAGTGTGATTCTTCTGTAATCATTGCAATGAGTCAGGTCTCCCTTTTTAAGCATTTTCACCAAAACTCCTAATTTCTATTCATCAGGGGTCGCTTCTACACACCACGCTCTACAAAATAATATTATAGGTATTCTGGGGTCACTTCATTTTCAGCTAGTATCATCTCAGTAGTTATTCCATCATGGTCAGGGCTTTCCATAGCCTGAGTTTTTTAATGACACCCTTGACTTTAAACACATTCAATTCACTCGTGGGCATATCAAGGTCTTCCTCAGCTTCAGGTATATCAATCAATTTATTTCCTTCGTATCTCCAATTCATGACCTCACTAAAGTGTTCCATCCAAAGTTCCGTTTTTTCATCTTTTATTCTTATAAAAGATCCACCGTTCTTTTTTATGGTTATATGCTTTTTCTATGAGCAATTCTTACACCATAGTCACTGCATGAATTAATAGCTTTGTCATCCTCATCTGATATCCTGTCTAAATACTCGCTCAAGTCATTCCTGTCTTTTCTTTTGACTTCAATGTCAATACTGGAATATTTAGCATGCTCTACCTTTTAATATTCACTATTTCATCGAAAACTTTCAACTATCAATTTCTGCCTTCGCCTCCTTTTTATAGTATCCCAAGTATCATTTGATATTCACGGCTTTCATCTTGTAATTGTATGTTCCAAAACTTCTACCAACTGACTGATATATGTTCTTCGTACCACATCATTTTTCGTCAATTGTCGTCTCTTCATCTCCCATTCTCTAACACTGCAAATCGAATTCTACTTTCAATTTCAAATGTTTTTCTGTGTTCATCTTCTAGAAACTTAGTTGTATCAAACCTAGGTATTCTGTCTACCTATCCGTTGGGTGCTTTCTGTTTTATTTCATTGTGGAAATGAGGAGCTGGTGATCAATACCAATATCTGCACCTCTATAGTTTCTTACATTTCTCAGAGTTCCCCCTCTCTCTTTATTAACGGCTATGTGATCTATTTTATTTTTGTAATTGCCTCATGGTGAGGCCCATGTATAATTGTAAATGTTGTTGTACTGCAAAAGAGTACCTCCAATGACAAGATTGTTTGTTGAACAGAAACCTTTAAAATGTGCTCCATTTTTATTTGCAACTTCAAAAAGACATTCAACACCCATCACATTTTCTTTACCTTGATTATGCCTTCCAACTTTACAACTGAAGTCACCAATCACAATTTTCACATCTCTCTCAGGGACCTTATCTATTACACTTTGTTGTTCTTCATAGTATTCATCTTTCCTATCTGCAGAGGAATCATTTGTTGGTGCATAGCAAACTATAATACTCATATTGCACTTCCCTGATATAAACTGCAACTTTTGCAATAATTTACTATTTACAGCTCTCTACTCAGTTAAAGCCTTTTGTGCTCTTGGTGTCATTATTATTCTCACCCCTTCTCTTCAAACTTCACCTGTCCTTGAATAAATATATACATTTCCTTGGTCTAAGGTTTCCTTACCAATCCCCTTACAACGTGTTTCACTTAGGCCCGAAATATCCAAACTGTATTTCATAAATCAATTTTCTACTTGCTGTAACTTCCCAGTCTGATTCATGGTTCTAATATTTCAATTACAAATTTTCAGTTTCTCTTTATTGCTTATAAATTAGGAGATACTAAGCATCCCGCTATTCCCGGGACTGGGGTCCATACTGTCATCTTCGCTTTTCACTGACTAAATCCATAGAGGATTCATCGGCTAGATTCACCAAAGGATAGCCAGTTCCTTATAATATGCAGTATAACCCCTGCCGGTCCGTACTAATTAAAGCAATATGATCTGGCAGGCATAAAGAGTAGAAGCAGAAGAGACAATTTGTCCATTGCCTTAACCCAATATACCACCTTACTACCAGTGACTTCATCGAGATTTAGAGGGGCATTGACTCCACACCTAATGTTCTCGTAACTCCTCCAGGTTGCTCATCCTCTTATATTACTTACTTACTTTACTTACTTTGATGGCTGCTTTTTCAGTCCCATACAGCAGGAGAACCCTACTCTCTACAGGACCTCCGCTGTCCTTTTACCTTGTTCGTTCAGAGCATTTATCGTTTCAGATCAAATATTGTTCATTTACTCTTAAATCATCACTGTTGTATGATTTTTTAAACAAGAAAGTCATCAGTTTCCTCTTGAAAGCCTTAATGTCTTCAATCATTCGAATGTTTTGTGGAGCTTATTATATACTGTAGTCTCGGGGCCGCATATTTAAAGGCTCTAGAGCCTAAAGTAGACATATATCTAGGTTCCAATAGTTTGAAGCCATCTGTAACTATTCTCGTGTCGACATGATTTGTTGGCTGCGCAATATTTAGCAATTCTTTTAAGTATTTTGGACGACCGGTTCTGATAACTTGATGGGTTTTTGTACATATTTTAAATTCAATTCTCGCTTTCATCGGCAGCCACATTAGTATAGGGGTGATCCTTTCTCTAGGTGGGACACCTTTTATCAGTCTTGCTCCTCTGTTTATTATGTCTTGTAATTTCGTAAATTGCACTTTTGGTAAATTGTAATAGATAGAGTTGCAGTAATCAATCCTGGTAATAACACAGTTTATCACAAGTTTCTTTACAGAATTTTCGTCCAGGTACTTTTTTGTAAACGCAATATTTCTTAGATGATGACCAGCAGTTTTCATTACATTATTTATTTGGGCATTTAGAGACAGGTTACAGTCAAGAAATACACCTAGATCTCGAACTTTACTAGATATCGGCACCGAGTCATTATTTATGTTCATTTGAATATCACCCAAGTTTATCACGCTGTTTCTCTTACCTACCACCATGAATTCAGTTTTGTTCTCATTTAATTTTAGTTATTTAAATGTCATCCCTTCTCTAACACTATCAAGGATTCAGTTTAGAGTTTCAATAGTGTCATGTATATCATTTATGGAGAAGTAAAATTGTGTTTCATCTGCAAATAGTTTGAACTTCATGCCATGCCTTTGTAGCATTTTCGATAGACCAATAGTATAGATGCAGAATAAGATTGGGCCAAGTACACTCCCCTAGAGTACCCCTCTGTTTAAGGGGTCTTATGATGAATAAGAGTTTCCAATTTGTATGCTGTAATTTCTACCAACTAAGTAGTCTTTTAGGTATTCGAAGGCTTGATCTTCAACACCGACGGACCGTATATCATTTATTAGCTGTTCATGCACAACTGTATCAAAAACAGCACTGAGACCGAGCAACATTAAGATACCCCATTTATTGTCATCCATCATTTCTAGCATATCATTTACAACAGAGCAGATGGCTGTCTCCGTAGAGT
>NC_090754.1:7271268-7273768 GCF_036898095.1 Palaemon carinicauda
TCCTTTCTCATCATCTCTCTCTTCCTTCTATTTATCTTCAGCCTAACCTTATGTGATATTTTATGCATTCTGATAAGCAAGTATTGCAAATCCTGTAGTGGTCTTCTAACAATGGCAGCCTTATCAGCATACTCTAGGTCTGCTAAATTCCTATCACCAATCCAGTCCAGTCGTTCTCCACCATCTCTGACTGTTCTACGCATTATACATACACACACATACACACACACACGTACACACACACACACACACACACACACACATATATATATATATATATATATATACATATATATATATATATATATATATATATATATATATATATATATATATATATATCAAAAGATGGCAACCGTGTTACCTCACATGAATGGGAAAAAAACACGCTAATAGAAAAAGATATATATATATATATATATATATATATATATATATATATATATATGTATATATATATATATATATATATATATATATATATATATATATATATATATATATATATATATATATATATATATATATATATATATATATATATATATATATATATATATTTATATATATGCATATATATATATGTATATATATATATATATATATACATATATATATATATATATATATATATATATATATATATATATATATATATATGTGTGTGTGTGTATACACATAAATTCGATTTGACTTTGAATAACTCTATTCAGCTTATAATGTTTGCTCAGAGAGTTTATGCTTCAACTGAAAAGGAATAAAATTTAACCATAAATGAAACCCTTTCTGGTACAAGTAAAGATCATAAGTGGCGGGAAACCCTTAAATATGCACTCTTTGGTGAAGATGTAACAGTTCCTCCTTTATTTAAACCAGATGGCTCTTTCACTCACTGTCCAAAAGAAAAGGCAACCCTTTCGGCTGATGTGTTTGACAGTAAACAGAGTAATGAAAAACTTGATCTTCCTCATTCCGGTTTTCTTGTGGCTAATCTAACTAGTTTAGCTTTTCGATCAAGTGAAACTAAAGCTCTATTGATTGACCCTGATCCTCATGGAGTTGTAGATCCAAATGGTATTTTTCCTTTGTTTTTGATAAAGACTGCAGATTTCTTAGCTCCAAAGTTATCTGTTATTTTGCACAAGTTACCAAGAAGAGGAGCTTTTAGCACTTGTTCGAGAATTGGTAATGTTACTCCACTATGTAAATGTGTTTATGTTTGTTAAAGTCCAACTTCAATACCGCTGCCTTTTGCAGCCGTGT
Source organism: Palaemon carinicauda (assembly GCF_036898095.1). Classification (NCBI taxonomy): domain Eukaryota; kingdom Metazoa; phylum Arthropoda; class Malacostraca; order Decapoda; family Palaemonidae; genus Palaemon; species Palaemon carinicauda. The sequence goes on from NC_090754.1 coordinate 7,272,532, forward strand.
TACTCGTGAGGCCCTTGTTTTCGAACTCAAACAGTTGGGAGTTGGTGAGATTTTTTTCATCATCATTATTGAATTTTTAAATAATAGATCTCAATGAGTTGCTGTTGATGGGCACCATAGTGAGTACAGGAATGTGATATCTGGTGTTCCTCTGGGTTGTGTTCTTGTACCATTACTTTGCATACTTTATGCACATGATAATTGATTTAGACTAGAAAACAAGCTCGTTGCATATGCAGATGATGCTATTCTCTTTGCATTAATTCCATCTCCTGTTGACATGGGTAGCCGAATCCCTTAATAGAGATCTAGCTAAAATAATTGCATGATGCAAATTCTGTGGCATGAAGTAGAATCGTTGCAAAACTCAAAGTATGATTGTAAGTAGGTCAAGGACAGTTTCTTCTCAACATCCAAATGTCAGCAGTGATAATGTTTCTTTAAATCTCTATGACTTTTAATTTTAGGTGTGATTCTCGATAGCAAGTTTACTTTTGAGAAACACAATAGGTCTGTGTCTTCTTCAATTGCATAAAAATTGGATTATTGAAAAAAGTCTTGCAAGATTTTCGGTGATCAATGTATTCTGAAAAGGTGTTCTAATTCTTTCATTCTTCCTTGTTTCGATTACTGTTCTCCTGTCTGATCTTCAGCTGCTGATTCTCGTCTTAATTTGTTGCAGAGGAATGTATGGTCTGACACCGTCGTTCAATTAGTTCGTTATGCATGTTGCATAAGATTTTCCATAATTCTGACCATCCTTTACATTCAAATCTTCCCGCATAGTTATTTCTAATAGTCAGGCCTTCTCCATCATGAGGCTCAATACTACACAGTATTCTAGAAAATTTATTCCAGCTATGACCAAGTTGTGGAATGATCTTTCTAATCGGGTAGTTGAATCGGTAGAACTTCAGAAGTTCAAATTTGCAGCAAATAATTTTATGTTGAACAGGCTGTCGAGTCTTTTTATAGTTTTTATATGAAAGAACTGTTTCAATGTTGTTAATTTTCCTAAAATATCTAATGTATAGTTTTTTTATTTCCTTATTTCCTTTCTTCTTTGGACTTTTTTCCCCTGTGCATCCCACATTTCCAACTAGTGTTGTAGCTTAGCCAATATATATATATATATATATATATATATATATATATATATATATATATGTGTGTGTGTGTGTGTGTGTGTGTGTGTGTGTGTGTGTGTAAGGTTTATTGCTCTCTGTTATAAGAGAAA
>NC_090754.1:7281268-7283768 GCF_036898095.1 Palaemon carinicauda
CCCAACACAACGTCATTAATTCAACCGATGGACCAGGGGGTTATCAGGGCGTCCAAGGCCCTGTACATGAAAAATACCTTGGCGGACCTCGTTGCGTGTGTGAATGCTGCCCAAGATGATGAGGATGAAACATTCAATTTGAAGGCGTACTGGCGGAAGTACACAATAGCCACGTGCCTGCAGAACATCCAGAAGGCACTAATAGAAATGAAACCTGCTACTGTTAATGTGAGCTGGAAGAAGTTGTGGCCCCAGATTGTTTACGATGACGAGGGATTTACACCAGCTGAGATTCAACACACTGCAATACGGAAATCTGTGCAGTTGTCTGTGATAATTGGAGGTGACGGGTTTGGTGACATGACGACTGAAGACGTCGACGAGTTGTTGGACGGCCATTCCCAGCCGGTAACTGGCGCAGACCTCGAAGACCTGACGTAATCGGCCAGTGAAGAAGACAGTGAAACATAGGAAGAGACCCAAGAAAATGTCGAAGAAACGGGCTTAACATTAGAACGGCTTGCCAAGCTCTGCAACCTTGCGATGGAGTTGAGAGAATTGTCGCAAGAGTGGGACGAGGATATGTTTCGTTCTATGCAATTCTGCAACAAAATCGATGAAGACATGACTCCCTATAGGATGCTCTTTGAGCGAAAAACGAAGCAGCGGCAGCAACTTCCAATCACAATGTTCTTCCAGCCTCGTAAAAAAGAGCCAGTTCCTCCTGCTACTATGCCTTCGGAAGAAATTGAAGAAGTGTCCCAGGAAGAAATTGAAGAGGTGTTCCAGGAAAAGACACCTCCGTCTGAAGAGACGTAAAATACTATCATTGGCTGCACAGTAGAAGACATCATCAGCTTCCTCATCATCATTTCTACTGTGCAGCAAATTCATCGCCATCATCATTCAAGTTTTTCTTCAACTTCTTTCGTGGTGAGTAGAGTAACAATCTTCATTTTTTGATACTACTTTAATATTCTAACATTTTAATATTTGTGCCTGTTTTAGTTTAGGGTACTGTAGTACATGCATTAAGTTTTCTGTACATTAAAGGGTAGTTTGTTAACAGTACTACGTAAAGGGAAGGTTTTAAAAGTGTGAATATACATGTTATAACCTATCATATTTTTTTGTTTATTACATTTAAAACAACTCTCTCTCTCTCTCTCTCTCTCTCTCTCTCTCTCTCGTAAATTATCATTCGGTCATTAGCGGCAGTTTGTTATTGTTGATTAAACGCCAAAAAAAAAAAAATTGTTTTCCTGCTTTGCTACGTATGTAGGATTTTATATAGATACGGTAAATAATATTTGTAATAACATATTTACTAAAAGCTTTTAATATCATTATTTACCACTTTCATCATGCACGTTTAACCCTGGATAGGTACGGTCCTCGGACACCCCTTTAAGGGTATACTCGGACGCGAACGACCCCGACGCCAAAAAAAATTCTTGAAAAATCAGTTTTTGCAGTAACCTCCTTTTTTCTTTTGCCAAAAAAAACTTCAATGAATGCTTAAAACAACTGTAAAGATAAATACTACTTATCTGCAGAAAAACTATTTATTATAAATATTTTTAAAAATTAAGTAGAAAAAAAAAAGACCTGACATAAAAATTCATAAAAAAAAAGTTTATACATTTATACACAAATCCTTTTAGGAATTGATTCTTGAATGTTTAGGACACATCTTGATGTATTTTGGATGAAGTCAGACCCATGGAGGTGAAGATCTGAAATGAGAAAAAAAGGGTAACTTTTTTTGGCCAAAAAAAATTGTCCAAATTTCATGAATTTTTTTGGGTACCCAAATGAAATAGGAAGTGGCTAATTTTTTTAGGGAATAAACATATGTTATCCTAAAATAGAAATATGTAAAAAAATCTTCATTATTTTGTAAATTACATTTATATCAGGGGCCATATCTAAAGGTAATTTTTTGAGTACTTGGAAATTTCGTAAAAAAATACATATATTTAATATATAATATGATATTTATGCAGGTAAAAATATACCAAAATATCACAAATTCTATAGGGAACAAGAATATATATAGATAGGGCAGCTTACGCTTCGGATATGTCCACAAAATGGCCGCCAACCACACTGACTCAGACTCCCTAATCTGCCACTTGAAATGTAGGAAGGGTATGTCAATTTCAAGGTGTTATTTACTAATCTAATTATTATTGGATATGCATAAAAATTGTATGGTGGGTTGCTGGATAATTGTCGATTATTTTACGACTATAAAATTAAAATTCTGACCCAAAAAATTTTTTTTGAAGGGAAATAAAATCGAAAAAAAAAAATGTAAAACAATATAATATTTTAGCTAAAAAAATTTGATGATATTCAATCAAAAAAGAAGTAAACAAAATTTTCCGACAAATAAACATCTAGAGGAATCATTACTCTGTGATAGTTCCTTAGTACGTAGTAATTTTGAAAGAATTGGGAAAAAACGAAAAAATGGCAATCACCGGAAAATCGAACA
>NC_090754.1:7288768-7326268 GCF_036898095.1 Palaemon carinicauda
AAAGTGGCAATCGCAGGAAAATCGAACACATACCTATATATACGCCATATCTGGCTAAAAATAAAGATAGGCATGGGTAGCCAGATCATCTAGAAACACTTTCCAACACTATAAAAATACAAGTTTTGCGACACTACTTGCCAATTCCTTACGGTAACATGACTAAGTAAAAAAATGCAAAACAAATAAAAAGGGGCACTCGCGGAAAAATGGCCAACATTCTAATATACGGCATTTCAGAAAAAAAAAATTCAGCCACGTACTAGGCAAACCATCAAGGCACATTTTTCGACAAATAAACATCTAAATGAATCATTGCTCTATGATAGTTCCTTAGTACGTAGTCATTTTGAAAGAAATGGGAAAAAACGAAAAAATGGCAATCACCGGAAAATCGAACACATACCTATATATACGCCATATCTGGCTAAAAAAAAGATAGGCATGGGTAGCCAGATCATCTAGAAACACTTTCCAACACTATAAAAATATAAGTTTTGCGACACTACTTGCCAATTCCTTACGGTAACATGACTAAGCAAAAAAATGCAAAACAAATAAAAAGGGGCACTCGTGGAAAAATGGCTAACATTCTAATATACGGCATTTCAGAAAAAAAAAAATTTCAGCCACGTGCTAGGCAAACCATCAAGGCACATTTTCCGACAAATAAACATCTAAATGAATCATTACTCTGTGATAGTTCCTTAGTACGTAGTAATTTTGAAAGAAATGGGAAAAAACTAAAAAATGGCAATCACAGGAAAATCGAACACATACCTATATATACGCCATATCTGGCTAAAAAAAAAGATAGGCATGGGTAGCCAGATCATCTAGAAACACTTTCCAACACTATAAAAATATAAGTTTTGCGACACTACTTGCCAATTCCTTACGGTAACATGAATAAGCAAAAAAATGCAAAACAAATAAAAAGGGGCACTCGCGGAAAAATGGCCATTCTAATATACGGCATTTCAGAAAAAAAAAAATTTCAGCCACGTGCTAGGCAAACCATCAAGGCACATTTTCCGACAAATAAACATATAAATGAATCATCACTCTGTGATAGTTCCTTAGTACGTAGTCATTTTGAAAGAAATGGGAAAAAACGAAAAAATGGCAATCACAGGAAAATCGAACACATACCTATATATACGCCATATCTGGCTAAAAAAAAAGATAGGCATGGGTAGCCAGATCATCTAGAAACACTTTCCAACACTATAAAAATATAAGTTTTGCGACACTTCTTGCCAATTCCTTACGGTAACATGACTAAGTAAAAAAATTAAAAACAAATAAAAAGGGGCACTCGCGGAAAAATGGCCAACATTTTATTATACGCATTTCAGAAAAAAAAATTTCAGCCACGTGCTAGGCAAACCATCAAGGCACATTTTCCGACAAATAAACTTCTAAATGAATCATTACTCTGTGATAGTTCCTTAGTACGTAGTAATTTTGAAAGAAATGGGAAAAAACGAAAAAATGGCAATCACAGGAAAATCGAACACACACCTATATATACGCTATATCTGGCTAAAAAAGAATAGGCATGGGTAGCCAGATCATCTAGAAACACTTTCCAACACTATAAAAATATAAGTTTTGCGACACTACTTGCCAATTCCTTACGGTAACATGACTAAGAAAAAAAATGCAAAACAAATAAAAAGGGGCACTCGCGGAAAAATGCCCAACATTCTAATATACGGCATCTCAGATAAAAAAAAAAGACATGCACGTGTTAGCCCAACCATCAAGGCACACTTTCTAACACATAAACATGAAAAAAAAAATCAATAATATACGGCAATTTCTTACTACGTAGTAAATTTTTACAAATATTAAAAAAAAAAGAGAAATTGGCAACCGCAGTTAAATACCCAATATACCAATAACTACGTCGTATCTGACAAAAACAAAGTCACGCATGGGTAGCCAGATCATCTAGACACACTTTCCAACACTAAAAAAGCAAAAGTTTTTACGACACTATTTGGCAATATCTTACGGAAAAATGACTTGGCTAAAAAATGAAAAAAAATGAAAAAGGGGCACTCGCTGTAAAAGGCCCAACATTCTAATATACGGCATCTCAGATAAAAAAAAAGACATGCACGTGTTAGCCCAACCATCAAGGCACACTTTCTAACACATAAACATGAAAAAAAAATCAATAATATACGGCAATTCCTTACTACGTAGTAAATTTTTACAAATATTGAAAAAAAACAGAAATTGGCAACCGCAGTTAAATACCCAATATACCAATAACTACGTCGTATCTGACAAAAACAAAGTCACGCATGGGTAGCCAGATCATCTAGACACACTTTCCAACACTAAAAATGCAAAAGTTTTACGACACTATTTGGCAATATCTTACGGAAAAATGACTTGGCAAAAAAATGAAAAAAAATGAAAAAGGGGCACTCGCGGTAAAATGGTCCTCGTGGTGATGAACGACATTTTAACTAAAAAAAAAATCATGCACATGGTAGCCAAAAAATCCACCAAGACTTTCCACAACTGATAACCTATACAAGTTGCACCATTCTACGACAATTTCATAATACGTAATAACTTTGATAATTATGCAAATTACCTTAGAAGGTTAAACTCGGTCGCGCTCGACCCCGACGCGTCTCAGAAATCGGGGAAGGAGTACAGCTACAGCAATGCACATCTGGACACTACTAGAGCGTGTAGGCGAGACACCTACTGCAGGTCGATCACCCACAAATTCAGTCACGGGGGTGAGTCACGTGAGAAAAACCTCTTTTTTTTGACGCTCGGGGTCGCGGACGACCCACCTTACCGTTCCAGGGATAAAGATCCCCATGCTAATAGAGGATCAGATAATAAAAATTATTTCAGAATATGCCCCCAGATTGGTTGTCAAGAGCAAGATAAAGAATTATTTCGACAAGGGTTTGAGGGCTGCATCAGATCAGTAAAAGATGGAGAGAAGCTAATCATAGGAACAGATATAAATGGCAGATTTAGGAAGAGAAGGGATGGATATGAGGAAGTACATGGAGTCCTTGGGTTTGGAATTAGAGATGAGGATGGAGAGTATGTATTAGAGATGGCTCAGAGTTTTGAATTTGCATATATGACCACCTGGTTTCAGATGTTGGATAAGCATCTGACAACCTATGAAAGAGGAGGAGTGGAAAGCCAAATTGATTACTTATAGCTTAGAAAAGAGATAAGAAAAATTTGATGAACTGTAAAGTGATTTTGGGTAAGCTTGTGTTATGCAACATAGACTGATAGTGATGGATTCAAAATTAAGAGGTAGAAAACCCATTGTGGGTATCACCTGTTAGGTGATAACTGAAAGACGAGAATAATGCAACAAAAAATTCAAACATAATGATGAAAAAACATACAGGCTTAAACAGGTTATCAATGTGAGGGGAGAGCTATAACCATGAAAAAAAAAAAAAAAAAAAAATACTGTTACTGTGTACAATGCGGTACATGGCTCCTCCCTTAGAAAAGACATCCATGTGAAATAAGATTCCCACCTATGGAAAGGCACACTGTAGGCGGGTCAAATTGGAGGAAATACGCAGCTCTAAAGCAATCAATGGAGACCCAGTCTTCTTTGGTATGAATGCTCAAAAAGAATGCCTTCGTTGTTCGAAGGATCATGAGGAAAGAGCTCCATGCCTCCAGACTTACAAACCCCCGGCAAAGCAACACATGCTGACAGATTTACACAAGTATCGTACATTTTCCTGCTCAAAGACACCATCAAGCCAGTTCTGACGGTGCTGGAGCTTGTTGGAGGAGGTTGTCAGTGCAAAAAAATTGGCATGAACGATCAACAGTTCTTCATACACCATTTCAGCTGCTGAGACATCCAGGATGTTCTTAGGAGTAGTCCTTAGACCCAGGAGGACCCAGGGATGCTAAGTAAACCAGTTGGAGTCCTTGCAGTGGGACATCAAAGCAGCTTTGAGGGTATGTTGGCAGCAAGGTTGTATGCAGTTGTCTAATGTAGGGTAATTCCCCGGAGATTCACTAATGATGTCCCCAATTGAGAGGTGAAAGTGGTAACCCTGTCGGAAGTAATAGGCTCATGGATACTAAATCTCGCTATCCATCCTAAGAGTAAGGCAGATGCACAAGAGGCAGACATTGCAGTTTCCATGGGAGTGGCTTCAGGCCAATCAGTTGAACGTTTGATGGCAGTAAACAGATAACGATGTCTTTGTGATGTGGGTAGGGAACTTACAACATCGACATGAATGTGGGCAAAGAGCTGCAGAGGTGTAGGAAAAGTGTCAACTCCTGAATCCGTTTGTCGATGTACTTTTGAAGTTTAGCTGAAGTAGAGGAGTGAACCCAAATCCTTAGCATCCTTAGTAATGTCAGGCCAAATGAACTTTGTCTTCAGTAACTGTGTAGTAGAATGGCACAAGGGATATGAAAGGCCATGAATGAAATCAAACACCTGTCAGCACATATGAGAAGATATTCACGGTCTACGTCTATCTGTACTGACATCATAGAGGAGGGTGGCGTTTCAGTCGTTGAGAGGGATGTCCTCTCAATGGAGGGATATTGAGGATGTCCTACATGCTTGGTACTCTGGATATTTTCGGATTCTGCCGAGGCGTTGTAATCCAATTCCAGGAGAATAGCGGCCAATGGGTTTCTTGAAAGGGGATTGGGAACGGGAATAATTTATACAGGGACATGTTGAAGGGTTCAATTTTATTCAGCCACAGCTGAGAGGTGTCAGCGTTGACAGGCCAACCAGGTGTTGGACTGTCGAGTGAAAGCATGATCCAGGGACATGGGGTCCGTGCGAATGAGGAAGGGCGTACTTTCTAGGAAGTGGCGAAAGTGAAGAACAGCTAAGTGCACTGTTATTAATTCGCGGTAAAAGGTAGAGTAGCCGTTGACCACCTACTCCAGTTCAGCCCAAATAAGGACGTCACTGGCATCGGTGGAGAGAAGGAGAGGTACATGTGGCATGGGAAAAGTGAGATCAGCAACGGTTGATAGGGCATTCTTTGCGTTGTAAACGGCCTCTTTTTCAAGGGGATCCCACTTCAGGTCTTTTGGCTTACCCTCGAGGAAGGCATGGGGGGGAGAGGCAAGAATAGCGGCGATGGCTGGCAGGAGACAGTGATAATAGTTGATCATGCCCAAGAATTCTTGCAATGCTTTGATGGTTGAGGGCGTGGAGGAGTTCTGAACGGCAGCTACCTTCTCAGGGAGAGAGTGGACTCCTTCAGGAGTGATTCTGGTCCCCAAGAACAATACTTCATCAGTGCCAAAGGTACACTTATCATACTGAACTACAAGGCCATTCTGTTGTGAGCGGTTGAGCATGATTCGTAGATGACGGAGGTGCTCCTCTTTAGACGAAGAGAACACAAGTAGTTCTTCCACGTAACATACACAGAAAGGGAGGTCCCCTAAGATGATGTCCATGAGATGTTAAAAAGTGGCGTCAACATTCTGAAGGCCAAAACATGAGTAATTGAAGGTGTATTTACCGAAGGGAGTGGCAATGGTGTCTTCTGGGTTCCTGGGCCCCTGATAATACCCTTTCAGGGAGTTGAGCATGGAGAAAATCTTCACTTTGTGCAAGTAGGAGGTCATGTCGATGATGTTTAGGAGGGGCCAGTGATTTGGGGTCTCACTGCCTTTTCAGGCGCTTGTAATCCCTACACGGACACGGAGAGCCCTCTTTCTTTAGGATGGTGTGTAAGGGTGCCGACTAGGAGCGTGAGGCTTTTATGCAGATGCTCATTTCTTCCATTTCAGCGAACGTTTGTTTAGCATCTGCCAAATGATGCAGTGCTAGACATCTGAATCTAGCAAACATTGGGGCCTCCGTCGCCTTGATATGATAATAAAAACCATGTTTAGATATAAATTTGTGTGTTTGACGAAGTTCTGGACTGAAATCTTCCGGGTACGACATGAGACGATGGGTTTAGGCGTCTGTGGGTGCGCTGATGTGGAGAGTGAGGTTGGAGCTGGCAGGTTGGAGAGGTCTCGAGGAGTGCAAATCTGGGGTGACTAACCGACGGTGAGCGACATCAAGCGATGGCCTTCTTACATGTTTTTTGGCTACTGATAACCTTTTGAATATTCCTTAGCAGAGCCCCGAATTTGGAGTGATAGTACCATAACTGCGGCCTATGAGTGTTAGGAAGTGGCTGGAGAGGTCGTTAGTTGAGGCATAAGCGAACGGTGGTATATGTGGGTGGTTGTTAGCTTTGTCGCTGGCCTGGCACATCATGGGGTGGGCGTCTGTGTCGTACCACATTTGTGTCAAGTTTGGTCGATGATGAATAGTTGTCCAATTCGTTAGGAGTGAAGGCATTGATGGAGGTCTGGAAGGTGGTGAAGTGGCTGTCCATAAGGGCGTTGACTTTGGTCATCAGGTCCTTCATCAGCAAATTATCGACATTAGGGATGGCTGCACGTACCGGATCGGGTAGGCTTCGTACCTAAACAGCATGAAGTCGATTCCCTTCACGAGGAGAGATGTCTGCGGCAGGTTGCAGAGGAGCGATACCAGTCATTTCTCTGGGGGCAAGCGAAGCCTTTTGGTGCCCCAACGGTTATTGTGAGAACTGAATAAATGTTGCTATGCTGGTGGCCAGTGATGGCAAGTACTGCTTCAGGAGGTATGATTTGAGCGAGTCGTACATTATTGAAGTGCCCCACTGCTCGCTCACACAGCCAAACGTAATCTGCTTTAATATTTGACCGAGTCATGCCCTTAAGGCGATACTGGACTTCAGCATGCAGGAACCAGGCAAACGCTTCTCTGCTTGCGAATCGTGGTAGTTTCATTGAGGCAGCATGTGCAGAAGAGACTGGTCTAGTGGGTGGCCTCTTCAAACAGTAGGGCACAACAGTGAGGGGGAATGTGGGAAGGAGGTGGCACTCCACTGGTCACCAAATGTGTTCATCACCTCTTAGGTGATAAGTGAAAAACAACACGAATGCAACTAACTTGATTTCGATGGAGCATGAATTTATATACAACCCATTCCAAGGAAGAATAGCACAAAAATTCAAACACAAGGATGTAAGAACATACAGGCTTAAACAGGTTATCAGTCAGAGGGGAGAGCGAAAACAATAATATAAAAAAAAAAACATAAATACCGTTACAGTGTACAAGCATGTGTGATACACGTGCATTACACTAAGAAGAGAAAGAGATCTAGAATTAAGGTTTGGGACTTTAGGGGAGAAAAGTGGGAGCAATTTATGAGGATTGTAGGAGAGAGATGATGGGAAAGGTTGAACTAAGAGATTGGCAAGAACCAGCGGATGTGGTGTGTTGAAAAAAGAAAACTGGTGGTGGAACAGTGAGGTGCAAGAATCAGTTGAAAGGAAATCAAATCCATTCAAGGACTAGAAAGTAAAACAGGCTCAGGGAGCAGAGGAATTGTACAGAGAAGAGTAAAAAGATTCTAGGAAGAAAGTAGGTATAGGTATTGGAAGAGTAGTTGAACAGTTAAATGAAAGGCTAGGAAAAGGAAGGAGAAAAGAATATCTATAAAATTTCAAACTTAACAAGAAGGCAAAGACAGGTTTTGGGGCAACTGGTAGTCATCAAGGATAGAGTTGGAAATATATTTCATAGGGATGATGTCATTAAGAGGAGATATAGAGAATATTATGAGCAATTATTGATTATGGAAATTGAGAAAGAGGAGCTGGGAGAAGCACAAACAGTGGAGGGGCCAGTGATGGAGATACAAAGTACAGAAGGGAAGACAGCATTGAATAGAATGAAGAAGGGTAAAGCACCAGGCCCATCAGAGTTTCAAAATGAAATGGTTAAGATTCTAGCGACAGAGGGGGAAGAATGGATGCTGGATTTATTAAGAGCAATGTGGGAAGAGGGAATAATGCCTAAACACTGGGAGGATAGTCTAATGGCCTCTATATTTAAGCAGAAAGGTGACAGCGTGGAATGCAGGAAACACAGGGGAAGTAAATTAACAGAGCATGGTTTGAAAGTGTTAGAGAGGGCATTGGAAGAGAGATTGAGAGAGATTGCAAAAGATTGGAAAACTGCAGAATGGATTCATGAGGGGGAGAGTAACTGTGGATGCCATATTCATAGTAAGGCAGTTACAGGAAAAGAGACTAGAGGGAAACCAGAAGCTCTTCTGTGCTTTTGTAGATTTAGAGAAGGCTTATGACGGAATATCAAGAGAAATTGGTTAGAATGGTAGAGATGATATACAATAGAACATGGGCAAATGTAATAACATCTGTTGGAGAGCAGAAACCTTTGAATTTAGGGTTAGATTACATCATGGGTCAGCATTAAGGCCGTTTTTATTTGTGTTGGTCTTGGATGTGTTAAGTGAAGGGATCAGAAATGAAGAGTTGTGGGAGTTTCTATATGCAGATGATTTGGTGATTACTGCTGAAAAAGAGGAAATATTACAGAGAAGGGTGGCAGAGTGGCAAGAAACTGAAAAGGGTTGGTTTGAGGGCGAATGTGGATAAAACTAAAGCCATGGTTAGCAGCAAGGAAGATAGGGACAGGATAGCCATATATGGAAGTAGAGGAGCAGTTATAAAACCGGTAAAACAATTTAGATACTTAGGATCTACTATAATTCAGGAGGGAGGATGTGAGGCTGAAATTTAGAATACAATAAGAGCAGCATGGAAAAGTGGAGGGAGGTAGTAAGAGTGATATGTGATAGGAAAATCCCAGTCAAGGTAAAAGCTAAAATCTATAGCACAGTAATATGACCATTGTTAATGTATGGAAGAGAAACTTGGGCTTTTAGTCGAAAAGAGGAAGCAAAGCTTGGGAGAACAGAGATGAGAATGCTAAGGTGGATTATGGGAATATAAATGTTTGAAAGATTGGAAAATGATGAAATAAGAAGAATGGCAGGTGTTGTGAAGATTATTGAGATGAAAGAGCATAATGACTGAGATGGTGTGGGCACGTGTTAAGGATGGATGGTGAGGGAGTGAGGAGGGCTTTGGAGGAACCTGTAATAGGGAGAAAATAAAGAGGGAGGCAGAGAATTAGATGGAGAGATAAGTTGAAGAATGATATGGGGGTAAATAGTTTGGTCGAAGAGGATGCCTTTGATTGAAGGCATTGGAGAGGGCGCATTAGGCAACCTACACCTTAATGTAGGGACAACTTTAATTTTCTTTCAATAATCTAGGAATAAAATCACTACGAGTATGTGCGGGGAAGGGAAAGGATTTATGTAATAACTTTTGTACCATGATCGTAATCAGCTGTAGTTAGTAGCGACCACAGTGTAGAAGTGCACGATCTCACAACCTGAAGCCCAAAGACTTGATGAGAAATCTGAAAGATTAAACCTCCTTTTGATATATCCAGCTTGTGACACCCTTTCCATAGTTGATAAAGTAGTATGATGAAAACACATACACAAACCCAAACACACACATACACAAATATATATATATATATATATATATATATATATATATATATATATATATATATATATATATATATATATAGTATTGTTATTACTATTACTACCTAAGCTACAACCTTAGCTGGAAAAGCAAGATGCTATAAGGCCAAGGACTCCAACAGGGAAAGATTGCCCACTGAGGAGAAAAAATAAGGAAATAAATAAACGATATGCAAAAAAATTAACATATAAAATAGAATATTCCAAAACCAATAACAACATAAAAATAGATATTTCATATCTAAACTGTAAAAAGACTTATATCAGCCTGTACAACATAAAAACATTTGCTGCAAGTTTGAACTTTTGAAATTATACTAATTCAACTACCCGACAGCTGGAATAAAACTTTTAGAATATTGCAGTATTGAGCTTCATGATGGATAAGGCCTGACTATTAGAATTAACTGCATGCCTAGTATTATGAACATGATGGAATTGTCTGGGAAGATCTGAATGTAAAGTATGATCAGAACTATAAAATATCTAATGCAACATGCATAACGAAGTAATTGAACGACAGTGCCAGAGATTGATATCTAGATCAGGAATAAGAAATTTGATAGACTGTAAGTTCCTGTCAAACAAATTAAGATGGGAATCAGCAGCTGAAGACCAGACAGGAGAACAACACTCAAAACAAAGTAGAATGAAAGAATTAAAACATGTCTTAAGAATAGATTGATCACCGAAAATCTTAAAAGTCTTTCATGAAAAGCCAATTTTGTTTTGGCAATTGAAGAAGACACAGACCTAATGTGTTTCTCAAAAGTTAATTTGCTGCCGAGAATCACACCTAAAATTTTAAGAGTCATGCAGAGTTGAAGAAACATTATCAATGCCGAGATCCGGATGTTGAGGAGCCACTCTCGTAGACCTACTTGTAATCATACTTTGAGTTTTGTTAGGATTCAAATTCCTAGTACATAATTTGCAATATGCACTAATTTTAGATAGATCTCTATTAGGGGACTCAGCAACTATACAGCTACATTCAGGAGATGGAATTGATGGCCATCAACAACAACTCTTTGAGATCTATTACTTAAAAATTCAATAATGATGCTAAGAAACGACCCACTTACTCCCAATTGTTTGAGTTTGAGAATAAGGGTCTCATGATTGACACGGTCAAAGGCAACACTAAAATCAAGGTCAATCATATGAAATTCCTGACTACAATCAAAGGCTTTCTGTACAGTGTTGGAGATTGTAATGAAGGGCATCACATGCACCACGGCAGTTACAAAAACCAAATTGCAATCTAGGGAACAAATGATTACCGTCAGCAAACTTCTTAAGATATTTTGAAAGAAAGATAAAAAACTTTATATGATATGGGATTTATTGAAATAGGGCGGTAATCAGTTGGACCCGAGAAACCAGAAACATTTTACATTTTGGAGTAACATTAATAAATATCCAACAAATGCTAAATGCTCCTCTTCTTGCTAACTTGCACAAAATGACAGACAACTTTGGAGGTAAGAAATCTGCAGTCTTTATAAAAAACAGACGAAAAAGACCTTTTGGGTCTACACATCCATAAGCATCAAGGTCCATCAACAGACCTTTAATTACACAAGATCGAATAAAGCAAAACTAGTTAGTATAGCCTCAGGAAAACTGGAATGAGGAAGTTCGAGTTTCTTATTAATATTCTTTCTGTGAAACACATCAATCAAATGGGTTGCCTTTTCCTTTGCACAGTGTGACAGAGCCATCTTGTTTAAGTAAAGGAGGAACTGTTGCATCTACACCAAAGAGTATATATTTAAGGGTAATCCACCACTTATGTTCCTGGGTTGTACCAGAAAGGGTTTCTTTGTTAAATTATATTCCTTTTCACATGAAGCATAAAATCTTTGAGCAAAAGCTCCAGGCTCAGTATAGTTATTTCAAGTCAAATATGTATATATATATATATATATATATATATATATATATATATATATGTATATATATATATATATATATATATATATATATATATATATATATATATATATATATATGAGTCTATGTGTGTACCTATACACACTTACACACAAATACACGTATATACTGTATATATATATATATATATATATATATATATATATATATGTATGTATATATATATGTATATATATATATATATATATATATATATATATATATATATATATATATATATACATATATATATACATATATACATACATACATATATATATATATATATATATATATATATATATATATATATATATATATATATATATGTATATATAAGCGTGTATGTTCGCACGTGCGTGTATACTCGTTATGAGAAAATTCATCATAGCATGTAAATGATATGAACGCTTCGATATACCGTACTTACATCTACCGACTATTATCCTGAAGAGGCATCATGTGGTTAAGATTCCATTTGCAAGAATTTTATGAGTGTCATATCAGTAACATTACAAGTAAGCTCTTCTAATCTCCCTAAAAGGCCCAGTCCTATAATCGTAAAGTTTCCCTTCAAGTGCATCATTATCTTCTCGTGAAGTAAAAAAGAATAATAACATTGGCTAATCTCTTCATCATTTTATGGAGATACTCTTCAATGGTTATTCTTTTGTGTTCTTTTCATTTGAATTGTTCTTTTAGAAATATACTGATATAAGAATTGAGCATTGCTTATGTATTATGTACAGTATGGTACCGGTACACAAGCAGATATTTATATGTATACATATACACACACACACACACACACACACATATATATATATATATATATATATATATATGTTTATATACATACATATATAAATGTATGTGTATATATATTCATATATATATATATATATATATATATATATATATATATATGTATATATATACATATATATATATATATATATATATATATATATATATATATATATATATGAATATATATATATATATATATATATATATATATATATATATATGTATATATATATATATATATATATATATATATATATATATATTCATATATATATATATATATATATATATATATATATATATATATATATATATATATATATATATATAAACTAACCATATCCCTGTAACTAACTAATGAAAAAATCAAATGTATAACGAACTACTATGCATGGAATTTATAGATTATGAAAAACTTTTGATTCTGTCCAAATTTCATGAATAATGAAAGCCCTTCTAAGACAAGGAATAGATGGATCTTATGTTAGAACAATAATTAAAGATATCTATACTGGAAGTACAGCAATCCTAAACTACATAGAAATGGTGAAAAAAATCCGATTGAGAAAGGAGTGAGACAGAGAAACACAGTCTCTCCTAAAATATTCGCAGTGTGCCTAGGAAAAGTTTATAAGAATTTGGATTGGGAAAATGTGGGAATTAGTGTAAATGGGGAATACCTTAAACAAAATAAGATTTGCAGATGACAGTTTTATTTCGTGAATCGTTTGAAGAATTACAAAAGCTGATAGAAAATTTAATTAGAATAGATAAAGCAGAAATGTAGGACTGTAGGGGCATATACATGCAATAGTTGCCGAATATATGACTTACTGAAAACCTCTTGAAGTCCTAGATTATACATAATATTTCCTCAAAATATGAATGAATGATTATAAAGAACTGACGAACAATAGGCAATAAGAAAATTATAAAATATGAAATATCATTGAATGAAAACGCTTCTGTTTGGCTATTCGTAATAAAAATCTCAAACTACTTTTTTACTGAAAAGAGGAGATATCTTTTTTTCAAGTTTACCTGTGACTTTTTAAGTGTCTTAAGATAAGAAATTAGGGAAATGATTAATCCATCTACTACTACTACTACTACTACTACTACTACTACTACTGGTGCTGCTCTGCTAATACAATCACTACTACTACTACTGCTGCTATTATTTCTACTACTGCTGCTGCTGCTATTATTCCTACTACTACTGCTGCTATTATTTCTACTACTACTGCTGCTATTATTTCTACTACTACTGCTGCTGCTGCGACTACTACTACTACTACTACTACTACTACTACTACTTCTAACGATAAACTCATCCGTTCTGTTTCTTTTTCAATTGCACGCCAAAATGGACAAATTAAGAAAGCTTGTTTTTATGATTTTCGGTGATTAATCAATCCTGAAGAAATGTTTTAATGATTCCTTTACATCTTGTTTCAAGTATTGTTCTTCTGTCTGTTCATCAGCTGTTGACTCCAGTCTTAATTGGTTGGTTAAAAACCTAGGATCTGTTAAGTCTCTTGTCCCTGATCTCGATATTAATCACTTGCACCGTCATACATTAGGTCTTTATACATGTTCCATAAGATTTTTCATAATTCTGACCATCCTTTGCATTCAGATTTTCCCAGACTGTACCATCCTGTACATAGTACTAAGTATGCAGTTAATTGTAATAGCCTTGCCTTCTCCAATACTACACAGTATTCTTAAAGTTTTATTCCAGCTGTGACTAGGTTGTGGGATGATCTTAATCTGGCAGTTGAATCGGCAGAAGTTTAGAAGTTCAAACATTTTACAAATGCTTTTCTGTTGAACAGGTTGACGTAAGTCTCGTTTCATAATTTATATGTGACTGATATGTTCTACATTAATTACTGATCTTTAAATAATCTAGATATATTTTCATTGTTTATAATAGATAGTTTATTCGTTGAGTTTTTATCTAATTTCTTTATTGTTCTGCTCTCCTTGTTAGAGCACTGAGGCTTGTATCACAATGCTTTTCAAAATAGGGTTGTAGCTTGGCTACTACTACTACTACTACTACTACTACTACTACTACTACTACTACTACTACTACTACTACTACTACTAATAATAATAATAATAATAATCTAACATTACTAGCATTACTGCTAATACAGCTCGAATAGAAAAAAGCAAAATGCTAAAAGCCCAGGTGCCCCATATAGGAAACAAACCGATGCAACAAATATTGAGATGGATAGTAATGTAAAACAGTCAAGACAGATAACATATAAACAATGAAATGAGACGTCTGTCAGCTTATTCAACAAATTTGTTCTTCATGAATTCTACAGAATCAACTACATAGTTAGCAATATGATTATCATCACAAAATTGGTAATGTTACTACACTATATAAATGTGCTTGTGGTAGCTCAAGTCCAACTAATTACCGCCCAATTTCCATTAACACCCATAATATCTAAAGTTTTTGAACGTCTTTTGGCAAAACGTCTTAATAGGTTTGCTGAAGGTAATCATCTGTTAACCTAGTTTCCAATAGGATTTTCATACAGGACTTGGAGCATGTGATGCCCTTCTTACAATTTCTAATGATGTACAGAAATCAATTGATTATGGTCAGGAAGTTCGTATGATTGGCCTTGATTTTAGTGCTGCCCTTGACCGTGTTAATCATGAAGCCCTTGTTTTTAAACTCAAACAGCTGGGAGTGGGTGGGCCGTTTCTTAGCATTATTATTGAATTTTCAAGTAATAAATCTCAAAGATTTGTTGTTGATGGGCACCATAGTAAGTATAGGAATGTGATATCCGGTGTTCCACAGGGTGGTATTCTTGGCCCGCTACTTTCCATACTATATGCACATGACATGTGGTTTTGTCTAGAAAATAAGTTTGTTGCATATACAAATGATGCTATTCTCTTTGCATCAATTCTATCTCCTAAAAGTAGATATGGGGTTGCTGAATCCTTTAATTAGAGATCTAGCTAAGATTAGGGCATGGTGCAAATTATGGGGCATGAAGTTGAATCCTAACAAAACTCAAAGTATGATTGCAAGTAGGTTATGGAGAGTGGCTCCTCAACATCCGGATCTGAGCATGGATAAAGTTTCTTTAAATTTGTATGAATCTTTTAAAAATTTAGGTGTGATTCTCGACAGCAAGTTTACTTATGAGAAACACATTAGTTCTGTGTCTTCTTGAATTGCACAAAAAAATTGGCTTATTGAGAAAGTCTTTTAAGATTTTCGGTGATCAATCTATTCTGAAGAAGTGTTTTAATTCTTTCATTCTACCTTGTTTTGAGTATTGTTCTCCTGTCTGGTGTTCAGCCGCTGATTCTCATCTTAATTGGTTGGACAGGAACTTGCGGTCTATTAAATTTCTTATTCCTTATCTACATGGTGATCTTTGGCACCATCGTTCAATTAGTTTATTATGAATGTTGCATAAGATTTTTCATAATTCTGACCATCCTTTACATTCAGATCTTCCTGGACATTTCCATCCAGTTCGTAATACTAGGCATGTATTTAATTCAGATAGTCAGGCCTCCTCCTTCATGAGGCTCTATATTACACAGTATTCAAGAAGTTTTTTTCCTGCCGTGACCAAGTGGAATGATCTTTCTAATTGGGAAATTGAGTCGGTAGAACTTCAAAAGATTAAACTCGCAGCAAATATTTTTATGTTGAACAGGCCGACATAAGTCGTTTTATAGTATATTTATGAATTATCAGTTTTAATGTTGTTAGTATTTTTTTTTAATATTTTATTAAGTTTTTTTTTTATTATTTATTATGTCGTTTATTTATTTCCTTTGTTTCCTTACCTCAGTGGGCTATTTTTCCCCGTTGGACCCCTGGGCTTATAGTATCTTGTTTTTCCATCTAGGGTTGTAGCTTGGCTAGTAATAATTATAATATTAAAAGGTTTATATTGTACCACGTTGCATCAAAATATTGTTATGGTCTTGAGAAGTACTACTAGTGGAATTAAGATTCGAGGACTATACCCAATAACCAAGGTATCCATATGATACGATTCATAAAACAATTGATAAAAATACAATGTTACTTGTTAAGAACAGGATACTATAAACTCGAGGTAAAATAGCTCAGTGAGGAAAGGAAGTAAGAAAACAAGGAAACTATATAGGCTATGAAATAATGAATAGCAATATAAAATACCTTAACATCAGTAACAGCGTTAAAACAAATTTGCGAAATATAAACAATGAAGAGAGAATAGTGTGTCTCAGTGTACCCTCAAGCAAGAGAACTTTAACCGAAGAACGTTCAAGATTAGGGTAAAAAAGCTGTGGCACTACCCAGGAATACGGAACAATGGTTTGATTTTGGACTGTATTTCAACTATAAGAACTGCTTACCATAGTTAAAGAATCTCTTTTACCCTTACCAAGAGAAAAGTAGCCACTGAGCAATTACAGTGCGGTAGTTAACCTTATGAGTGAAGAATGTTTTCTAGAGTTGTCAGTTGGATGAGGAATGAAGAGAATGTGTTAAAAATAGGCCAGATTACTCGGTGTATGTGTAGGCAAAGGTAAAACAAGTCGTAACCAGAGAGGGATCCAATGTATCACTATCTCGCCTGTCAAAGGACCCATTAACTTTCTAACGGCAGTATCTCAACTGATGGCTGGTACCTTGGCTAACCTGCTACCAACCAACCATTGAACAAATGAGTGATATTGAATAGGTGAAGGCAGAAGCATTTAATGAAAAATTTTCCCCATCATAAGGTGACAGTTTTTTTCTGAAAATATGTAATGTAACCGTGGAATTAAAATTTACCTATATCAGCGACCATATTTTCCTTGTAAATTTCATTTGGGAGAATATTATATATTCAAGAAATTTTCCTTGATCATCGTTTTACATAGCAACGCAGTCCACCACCCCCACCCCCCGCCTCAGAAGTTAATCGATGATTTATTCTTTATAATCGCTTCCTGAAAACACCATCACGGCCCATATGATAAAATAAAAACTGCTCAGAATCCAAAAACCCCAGGTGTGTCTCCCACTACACGGATTTCAACATTTTACACATCACAGGACAACAACAGTGACCTTTTAAAGAAAATTCCTCTTTCTCTCTTTCTCACACAAATCCCTTTGTCATGAAAATGACGCCGTCAAAGTGAATTGCGATGCTTCTGGCCTAATTGTATCTACACGTAAATCACAGACAATGGCTCTGAAACGTGAGAGTTCATTAATTAAATTTTGAATCGGCCCCAAATTAAACCCTAATTAACTCCATTAATTAAATCCCTCGATACTCCGATAATAATTACTGATGTTGCTTTAACCGGCCGGGTGTGAAAGTTAGTTAGGAGTGACGGTGGTTGTCGTCCAATGGCAAGAAAAGGAGGAGTAATTAAGTGTGGCGGATGAAACAGTGGTTCTAGAATAACCATAAAGTGGGGTAACTAATTTGATCTAAATTAACTGTATTAAATCAGTGGAAAATGATATTTAGGCATTTAGAATTTCCCTCGACCAACTTTAAAGAAACGTTTTCATATCAGATTTTAGCGACTAATAATTGTCTGAGAATGAAATTAGCTTTTGTTAAAAAAAAGAAAAAAAAAAGCGTTTTGAAAATATTTCAGTAAACTTTTCATACATCAAATTTCATCGATACTGGTATCTAACCATTTGTAAAGTTATCATTTCTCTAATGGGTAACTGTGTTTCTGTTGTCTAAATCGTTTATCTCTTTTGTCATCAGTTCCTCAAGAAAATGTACATTTTCTGAAAATCTCCATTATTATTATTATTATTATTACTTGCTAAGCTACAACCCTAGTCAGAAAAGTAGGATGATATAAGCCCAGGGGCCCCAAAAGGGAAAATAGCCCAGTGAGGGTCGGAAACAAGGAAAAAAAAATACTTTAAGAACCGTAACAACATTAAAATGAATATCTCCTATATAAACTATAAAAACTTTAACAAAACCAGAAGAAGAGAAATTAGATAGAACAGTCTGCCCGAGTGTACCCTCAAGCAAGACAACTCTAACCCACGACAGAGGAAGACAATGGTACAGAGACTATGGCATTACCCAAGACTAGAGAACAATGGTTTGATTTTGGAATGTCCTTCTCCTAGAAGAGCTGCTTACCACAGCTGAAGAGTCTCTTCTACCCTTACCAAGAGGAAACTAGCCACTGAACAATTATAGTGCCGTAGTTAACCCATTAGGTGAAGAATTGTTTGGTAATCTCACTGTTGTCAGGTGTATGAGGACAGAGGGGAATATGTAAAGAATAGCCTAGACTATTCGATGTGTATGGTTATGCAAAGGGAAAGTGAACCGTAACCAGACAGAAGGATCCAATGTAGTACTGTCTGGTCAGTCAAAGGATCCCATAACTCTCTAGCGGTACTATCTCAACGGGTGGCTGGTGCCCTGGCCAACCTACTACGACACTTAAGTATACAGACAAATAATCTAAAATCTATTTACTTATTTTTATTTAGCAGTATTCTGAGTCCTATCCTCAATATTCTTTAATCCACTCACATGTTTTTCAAATTAAGTATCAACATTCTGGGAACTGATAATCTTTATACCTTTATCGTCTCTAGGAATTTAGGGTAAATCAGAATTAGTTTTCAGTGTGAGCGTATAATGAATGTATTTCATGAAGTGATAACTACAAGAATTTATTAACTAGTATTGCAAATTTGATATAATAGGTCAGTTTATTTGTATACTATGCTTTATCTACCGACGCAGAAGTAATATTGACGTTTCATTTGCTACTAAAATTCGGCTTTTAAAGGTAAAATTTCATCCTGAAAATGTGGCATACTTTTTCTTATATATATATATATATATATATATATATATATATATATATATATATATATATATATATATATATATAGATAGATATACATATGTGCATATATATATATATATATATATATATATATATATATATATATATATATATATATATGTATGTGTGTGTGCATATATATACACACATATATTTATATGTATATATATATATATATATATATATATATATATATATATATATATATATATATATATATTTTTTTTTTTTCTTTTTTTCAAATAAACCATATATTATACTCCTCTACGCAGCATTTGTCACTAGATGGCATGTCACTGTCATTTCAGTTTCTTGGGCCCGGGTTCGACTCCCCTGCCGACCAGAAGTTATTATCTTTCAGTTAATTCTACCCTGGGTCTCTGATCTCGAAGTATAGTGAGAATCCAGATATTAAGAAGAGTATGATTTGTGGTTTATTTGAATACTAAAAAAAGTCTAAATGTGCAAAAATTATCATATATTTATATATATATATATATATATATATATATATATATATATATATATATATATATGTGTGTGTGTGTGTGTGTGTGTGTGTGTGTGTGTGTGTGTGTGTGTGCGCGCGTGCGTGTGTTCGTGTGTGTGGATACTGTGCATGTGTGCACTTAATCATACCCTCTATCTCCTTTTCCCTTTCTCTCTTGCAGCGAGGTAGTGATTTCCTTCAATGTTGCAATAGAGGCTTAACAGCATATTAATTGCTCTACTGCACACAGACCCAAACCCATTACTGCCCCACTGTAATCTAATTCGAAGGATTCTGGGCTTTTGCTGGAGGTCCTGTGCGCCCTTCCTAACCCAGACACACATTCAATGCAGTTTGAACCTGAAAACCTGTGTGGTTTCATCGTCCATTAGAGCGTGGTTCAATTTCGGAATCCCCTGGCGCTTCATCGCGAGGCGAAGTCTCCTGACTAATTATTGAATTCTTCTCTTCTTTGATTCCTATTTGGTTTGGTTCTCTAATACCGTCTTTTTGTTTTCTCTGGCGTTAGAAAATGTTCTTAAAACACTGTACTTGGAGCTTATATAAATCTGCACTACTTCATCACTGTTTATTATTATCATTATTATTATTATTATTATTATTATTATTATTAGCCAAGCTACAACCCTAGTTGTAAAAGCAAAATGCTATAAGCCCAAGGGCTCCAACAGGGAAAAATAGCCAAGTGAGGAAAGGAAATAAGGAAACAAATAAATGATGAGAATAAATTAAAAATATTTCATTCTAAAAAACAGTAAGAGCGTCAAAACAGATATGTCGTATATAAACTATTAAAAGACTCATGTCAGTCTGGTTAACATAAAAACAAGTGCTCCAACTTTGAACTTTTGAAGCTAAACCGATTCAACAACCCGATTAGGAAGATCATTCTATAACTTGGTAACAGCTTGGTAACAGTCTCTTTGCTGTATTATTGCTTGTCAGTCTCATCCGTTTTATGATTAAATTTATCTTATTTAAACCATTTGACTACCTACTGGGGCTTGGGAGACCATTATGCATCAAGGAGTGATGCAGGGAATACTAAGAAGTTGCATTATGGAGTAAAAGTTAAAATAGGCTGAACTTCAAAACAAATGAAAGGGACCAAGAAAATTCAAAACTGCTTGTTGCTAGAGGCTGAAGTGAGGCTGCGGACCTTCTAGTAATGCTTACAGTGTACTGCATAAGATGTGACGATAGAGCAAACTAATTACAAACCATGGCTTTATGAGAATGACAAAATTAAAACATTGTTCTTTAACATTTTAGTTTTCTTCATGCTCTGGAACACGTTCACTGCTCATTATTCAAAATAGTCTCCCAACTTCGATTTATTGTCATCGATAGATACATGTAAAATTTGTTTAATGTTATTCAATGTCCCCGACATAATGTATGTGCACATTACGAGTAATACTACTACCAATAATAAAAATCAAGACGGAATAACGCAAGGTGTGTTCACCGAGGGATCCGATCGCTAATTTCCCTCTGCAGTGACGTCACTGGAGCTCATCGCCTGAGCGATGCACTAGTCACAACAATCATTCTGTCAGTTGCATTGTTGCACCTCACGATCATGGGTGTGTGTTCCATATTTAGGTGCATTAACAGTTCCATACAGAAAGGGATATGTTTTCACAGGCTCCCTAAAGACCCCGAGGTGTCAAAAGTATGGATTAATGCATGTAAAAGAAAAGATAGCATTAATGTTAGTGATGCCAGGATTTGTTTTCTCCATTTCCGGACAGAAGATTACGAGAGAAATCTTTGACATATAGGCTACTGCTACCACGACTTTACCACAGAAGTTATCACCCAAGTTCACTCTTTAAATTTACCTGTTGAGAACGTAAAGTCAGGTATGGTATAACAATTTGTTTGCTGGCTCATTAGTGCAGTTTTCAGTGACATATCTTCGGTAGATGAGTAGCCTGGACTAAATTCTTAAAATGAAGTACAAAATTAGGATAGGCTTAACCTATGCAATATATGAAGAAATTCTAGAACTAAGGATATCCATTGTTTCTTTCATAATTTCTTTTTATGAATGTAAAGTTGTTCGAACAGATTATTAGGCTATACGTAGTGACCTATTTCTAAGTGGTCATCCTGTGCAGACAATGATTAAGCCTATTTCCCTTAATTTTTAAAAATCCTACTAAGGGATACCGTAGGGTCAGCGCGTTGAATCTGGTAATAAAAGTATAGACATATCGATTAGTCACGTAGTGTATGGAGAATTAAGAAGATTTCATTTGTCTAATCATCCATCTTTTAAGGCCTATGCGTAATAAGGTTCTTTATCAGGTGCAGAACACATATTGCGGTGAAGAGGTTAAAATTAACATAAAAAGAAGTCAGAATTTCTGAAAACAGGTGTAAAAAAAAAGAAAAAAAAATCTTCAATCTTATTTTGTAAATAAAAGAACATTATGTTAATTCAATAAAAGTCGGGCAAATTTTGTATTCATATTCATTCACCCGCGTTACTTTCGTTATTGGTATTCTAACAAGATTATATTCTGTATGGCAAGGTCTTAGATATCTTGATATAGCTGTTTTAAGTGGTAGAGAGAGAGAGAGAGAGAGAGAGAGAGAGAGAGAGAGAGAGAGAGAGAGAGAGAGAGAGAGAGAGAGAGATATTTCCTTGTATGGAAATTATGATTACCAGCATAGCAACAAATTACTGTCAAAACATAACCATTAAGTGCAATAGTCGACTTGCACCAGTGACGTCACAGTCCTGGAACCGAGCGACCGACAATCTCACCGTATCTCATTCCATCTAGATAAAAATAATGTTGATAGCAGTAGTAGTAATACCAACAATAATGATACTAATGATAACGATAATATCAATTGTAGTAGTAGTAACACTAATACCGATGATAAAAAAATATAATAATGCAACCCACGTAACCCATATCTTCTTTTACTCTTCATTCAAAGTCCCTAGAGCATTTCTTTTTTCTCAAGTATGTAACAAAACACGACGTTGATTCCATCCGTAGACTTCGCTCCACTTCCCACTCCAAACAAATCAACCACTCGGCGTATCAGGATAAAACCCCATAACAGATTCTTACTCAAATAACTCTGTTTCTTTTTACGTATGAAATCCTTCCGAATGAACTGATGCCAGGTAGAGACTTGTGATCTTTTATCCGTAATTGTGTTGTATCCTTACTATAAAAACAAATTTTGTGCCTTTGAAAAAAAAAAAAAATATTTTCGACATCATACTTTAGAAAATTTTCTGTTTGGTCTTTTCCATATTTTTCTAATTTTTCAAATAGAGTAAAGATAAAATTTATTCCCATTAATTATTGTAAATCATTAAAAATGTATAATTAGGAAAAACCCTTTGAAAGAATACAATATTCAATGCTCGCATGGTCTTTATAAGCAAAGATAAATATTTAAAACAAATAATTCTCTAGTATGTAGGAATACTTTCATATATATATATATATATATATATATATATATATATATATATATATATATATATATATATATATATATATGTGTGTATATATATATACATATATATATATATATATATATATATATATACATATATATATATATACATATATATATATATATATATACATATATATATATACATATATATATATATATATATATATATATATATATATATATATATATATATATATACATATATATATATATATATATATGTATATATATATATGTATATATATATATATATATATATATATATATATATATATAAACATATGTTTGTACATATATATATAGAATACACACACACACACACACACACACATATATATATATATATATATATATATATATATATAGAATAAATATATATACTTTTATATGTAAACATATGTTTGTACATGTATATATAGAATACACACACTAACACACACATATTTCTATATATATATGTATATATACACACACACACACACACACACACATATATATATATATATATATATATAAACATATACACACATACAG
Source organism: Palaemon carinicauda (assembly GCF_036898095.1). Classification (NCBI taxonomy): domain Eukaryota; kingdom Metazoa; phylum Arthropoda; class Malacostraca; order Decapoda; family Palaemonidae; genus Palaemon; species Palaemon carinicauda. Next base: position 7,312,424 of record NC_090754.1, read on the forward strand.
TATATATATATATATATATATATATATATATATATATATATATATATAAATATATGAGATGGCTCCCGTGTACTGGGCACTAGAAAATATATTATACTATGAATCGTGACTTGGAACCAATCATATTATATTATATACGAGTATACTATGACTGACAAGTTAATCCACCTCTCGAATGCCAAACTACCTGGTTTTTTTTTTCCATTAAAATTGTTACACTTTAAAACATTAATACCCGAATTCTGAGGCCGTTAAATAACTTCGAGACAGCAATATATAAAACACTGAATACCCAAAGGTCTCTTAAGCCTTAAATAATGAAGATTGGAATAATACACTTTTTCCAAAAAAGATACATTCTATATAAATTAAAACACTTTTAAAAGACTTTACATAACAAAATTAAGTCACGGGAAAAAAAAAATCCTGAATAAAACTCAGAATAAGAGAAAAATGTTGCGATCTGAAATTATATAATAACTGGACTTGAACTATTATATCTGAATAAACTTAACTTGAGAAAAGAAATAATGCAATGAAAATAATACAAATGATTGAAATAATTCTGGAATGATACAATGTTTAAGTTTGACTCTTAATGAATAATAGTTAACCAGATCACACCAATGCACCCGCGAGACGACTTCCCAGCTAGCTCCGCCCACCTATTGTCCCCGAAATAAAAAAAGATAACGTCCTCTCACCGGGTATTCGTGAAGCTTCTAAGCATGGTAGTAAATCTTCAAAAGGACATGTATCGGACCATTCTCTCTCAAACATGACGCCATATATCATAAAATATAAAAGAACACTAATTAACCCCTTGTTCCTATCTCACACGAATCCTGCAACACTTTCAAATAGACTACGTAAGACTTCGTAGAAAACATACGTGAAATAAAAAGTTAATTCTTAAAAAGATACTTAAATTCACATATGTTAACTTGAATAAAAAGATACAATGAAATTCACGACTAAAGTCTTACGTAATTTACATAAAATACTTATATCTATATGAGAGGGGCTCATTTTATGGTCTGGATATCATCTCTTCAATGCACAAATGAAAATAATATAAATTGATATAAATAAAATTATTAATAAACTACGATATTTACTCTTCACTAGACCAGCTTCTTAAGAATATATGTCGTGTGTGTGTACTTGGAAACCTAATGTCTGAAGTTGAACACTGGAAATCCATATTTAAATTTTCCGTTGGAAATTATGAACTGAATTTGTATTTGTTATAAAGTGTGAAATATGATCATAAACAAATTGGTAACCGTACAATTGAAAAGTAAAGAAATAATCTGAATGCAAATTCGAGTAGTATGAAGAATTTTGATAAATTCAGTCCCCTTAAGCACCTTCTTCTTTATCTGTCGATCCTTTGACTGTTTGTCTGTTTGTCTGTCTCACTCCGAGAGTGGTTTCACATGAGATGTAGTATATCAACTTAAATAGTCTTCTTTACTCTGACAAATATTAATTGACATAACTGAAAAAAATGGGCATTATACCAATAATAATTACTAGTATTGAAGAAACGATACTATAGTATAAACGGTAATTTCCAACAAAGAGGCATCCCCCACCCCTAAGCCTCTCTCTTTCTCTCTTTGAATGGTTGTATAGATAAACCATTGAGCGTTAGGACTGACGATACCTCTGACAATAAGACCCATGCGTAGCATACCAAATGACGGGAGAGCTCCCACTAGTTAACCTCAGCTTCTCTCCCTTTAAATCTCTCGCTGTCTACAGAAATTGACCTGAGAATGTTTCCTTAGGTACAATTTGATATCAGCTTTAGAGAAATATGTAGCACTGGATGAATACGATGATATAACGAAGCCCTTAAGGGTTTATAATTGAAGCGGTATGAATGAATTTAGGATAACGCTTTACCTATTACTCATTTAGGTTTTGTTCAAATTATCCATTCATGTGAGTTATATATCCACACGTATAAGGACTTCCCTATAGACATAGCTGGATGGGAAACTCAGAATTGTGTGTGTGTGTTCGTGTGCGTGTGTGTGTACGCGAGAGAGAGAGAGAGAGAGAGAGAGAGAGAGAGAGAGAGAGAGAGAGAGAGAGAGAGAAATTTACTGATGAAAGCCATTCTTAATACATGCCTACATAATGAATTGTTTGATTCCTGAATAATAGTTACGTATGGATCATGATTAATATTGTTAGGATTTGTTTTCTTATATATTTCATGCATATAAATAGGACTTATATATATATATATATATATATATATATATATATATATATATATATATATACGTACATACATATAAGTATGTGTGTGTATGCATATGTGTGGAAATTACGAAAATTGACGCTTGATGATCATATGTATTAGAGCCACGAAAGTGTGTCCATAAAGTCTATATACAATTTAAAGAATATATCAAACAAGTAAATTAACAAACAAATATGCGACTGTAATTGGAAAATGAAGAGTAGATAATGATTTTTCTTCCTCATTTAATACCCCTCAACATAGGCATCATTAGTTGCACGAAATGCACCAATGCGTTCCTTTATTTCTTACCATATTCCCTTTAGCACAGACTCATCATTGTTCGATACACGATATCTTTAACATAACTATATTGTAAGAAGACTAGGGGAGTGATATCTAGAAAACAATTTGGTGGTCTACAAGTCTTGAAATGTTTAATTCAAGAACCAAAGAATATCCAGTCCCCAATGTGATAGTGCACCATGTTCTGGAGAATGATGCTTGGTTAATTTTGAATAAAAATGGAAAAATTATTCGAATGTGCATGATCCAACACCATACATTCATCTTTGGACTATCTTGGTGAAGCTCTTTAAGCATGTGGGGATGTTCTTATCCCCAGATTCTCACATCATGTGTTACAGTTTCCCTGAAACAGGAAGTGTTATCTCATCACTAAGACGATCTCGGGTGAGAAACCTCTCATTTTCAAAAAGTATTTCCAGCACGTTAACTGCGATCTCTTCACATCCTTGTCTATTATTTATGTCGAATGCCTATATGAGTTGCACATTGTAAGCAAACAATTATAACTGCTTGTGTGGGAGTTTGTGCACTGTTGAATGTGGTAGCTGAAAGTATCTGGTATCAGTACGAATACTTTACTTTACTTACTTTGATGGCTGCTTTCCAGGTCCCATACAGCAGGGGAACTCCACTCTCTACAGGACTTCCACTGTCGTTTTACCTTGTTTGCTCAGAGAATTTAACGTTTCACATCTCGCATTGTTTATTTAGTGATAAATCGTCACTGTTAAAAGACTCATGTGATAAGAAAGTCTCCAGTTTCCTCCTGAAAGCCTTAATGACTTCAATCATTTGAATGTTTCCTGGGAACTTATTATATGGTCTCTGGGCCGCATATTTAAAGGCTCTGGAGCCTACAGTAGACATACATGTATATCTAGGTTCCAAGAGTTTGAAGCCATCTATAACTATTTTCGTGTCGACACGATTTGTTGGCTGCCAAGATGTAGCAATGCTCTTAAGTATTTTGGACGCCCGGTTCTGATAACTTGGTGGGTTATTGTACATATTTTGAATTCAATTCTCCCTTTAATCGGCAGCCAGTGTAAATCGACTTGTATGGGGGTGATCCTTTCTTTAGGTGGGACACCTTTCATCAGTCTTGCTCCTCTGTTTATTATGTTTTGTAATTTCTTAAGTTGCACTTTTGGTAAATTGTAGTAGATAGAGTTATAGTAGTCAATCCTGGTAATAATACAGTTTATCACAAGTTTCTTCACAGATTTTTCGTTCAGGTACTTTTTTATAAACGCAATATTTCTTAGATGATAACCAGTAGTTTTTATTACATTATTTATTTTGGCATTTAGAGACAGGTTACAGTCAAGAAATACACCTAGATCTCGAACTTTACTAGATATCGGCACAGAGTCATTATTTATGTTCATTTGAATATCACCTAAGTTTCTCACGCTGTTTCTCTTGCCCACCACCATCAATTCATATTTGTTCTCATTTAATTTTAGTTGACTAAATGTCATCCATTCTCTAACACTATCAAGGATTCGGTTTAGAGTTTCAGTAGTGTTATGTATATCATTTATGGCGAAGTAAAATTGTGTCATCTGCAAATAGTTTAAACTTCACGCCATGCCTTTGTAGCATTTTCGATAGTCCAATAGTATAGATGCAGAATAAGATAGGGCCAAGTACATTCCCCTGGGGTACCCCTCTGTTTAAGGGTTCATGTGATGAATAAGAGTTTCCAATTTGTACACATTTATTTCTACCAACTAAGTAGTCTTTTAGGTATTCAAAGGCTAGACCTTGTAGGAGAACGACCATTTGGTCGGGTCTTACTTAATCGATGATTTCCTCAGATGTTTATGGCCATTATTCATTTATACAAAACTGTCCTCTAATGATACATTTCTAGTACCATGTATAGATTGATGGAAGTTACAGTGGATTTTGTAATGCACGGCAGCAAGCAATGCATGTAAAAATAGAGAAGATTGCCCACTCTACGATTTTTTTTCTACTGTATGTAGTGCAAGCAGTAAATAGCATATGACTCTATCCAAATTACACTGCATAAGTAGTTAAAACAGCCTATTTCAACCCTATTTTCATTATCGTAATTCTATCGTCATTATGCCAATGTCAAACTTATTGACAAAAGCCATTGAATGTATTCATGTAACTGTCACCCCTTTTATGACTCATTGGGTGCCTTCAAATTCCTGTGTTGTTGCTAAATAAAGTTGGTTATTCACAAGCTGGATTTTCCTTATGACTCCTCCACTCCCACCATATTGGTTATTTATGGAGTACCTAAACCACTAAGCCTGCCTCCCAGCTCACCACTTAATCTGCCATATATTCTGTCGATGTCCACCACTGACCCTGACTCACCTCTCCAGGCTGTCACTGTGAAACTCACGCTCTTCAACAGTAAGGAGGCATTTACCTGGTTTCAGTGCACTGTGGTTCAGTTCCGTATCAAGGGTGTGACCAGCTCCATGATAGCAGCTCCCTAGATATCACCAATTGGCCTTGTGATCAAAGGGACCCCTCCATACAGTATAATGCCCTTAAATCATATCTCTTAGAGCAGCACTCACTGTCACCAGCCACCTGTTGAACCAAAATTTTTCAGCTCTCTCAAGAACCGTTGGGGGATCAAAAGGTGTCAGTAGCATTCAGAGAAATGATCAGTATTGCTTGCCTGATTCGCCGAGTGAAGTGAATCTACTTTGTGCTCTTTGGGTACAACGTTGACGTAACCTTTGCAAGCCATCCATTCCCGTATCGACATCTCTCCCATGAAGGACCTGATAACTTGAGTTAAGACTTTTATGGACAAGAACTCCACCAACAACTTTACTTCTGATGAAAGGGACTACATGGAACGCCAACTGAAGCTGAGGTTGATGCTGTAGGATGTTGATACCCACCTCGTGACATGCAAAGTCAGTAATGGACCTAATAACCACCCACTATGCCACCCCACATCTGTACCCCATTTAAAGCCCTCATCAGCCACAGGATAATTCCTCTTGTTCTCAGTTGTGCTACCACCAATCCAGATTTAGGACTGCTGCTAAGAAATATGCTACCAGATGTAAATGGTAAAAAAAAAGTTTAAGTAGGCCATTGTCTGTGGCTGAGGCCTCCCCATTAACTAATCTCGTCTGTCTGTAGGATTCAGAATTTAATTTGCACTTTCTGGTAGATGCTGGCGTCTATAGTTCCCTTCTGCCATTTTCTTTCTTAAGGGTGCAACCCAGTCATTCCAAGATTGCTGAAGTTTGCTTGGTGGCTGCCAATAAATCAGCTATCTCTTATCACAGTTATGAGACACTGGCATTGCCTCTCATCGTTGTGGATTTCCTTTCACAATTCCACCTCCTGGTTGACGTCACAAATTGATGCTCAGTCAACTGCAACTCTTACTAGTCCACACTTTTATCAACTGCTCCCTCTAATCTTGCTCTCCACATAAATGTGTACATGGGTGCCTATGTCTACCTCCTCACTTTATATCCCGGCGTCTTCCACCCAGAACTATGCCAGACCCACACGTTTCCCACCATGTATAGTATCTATCACAATATGAAGTGGGGCTTCGGCCTCAACCCCAAGGTCATTACCCCTTTGTATTATCCTGAACAATGATAGACCAATAAATAATTGTGGAAATTGCAGATGTTTTACAATGCAGACAGAACCAGAGTACTACCCATTCCCCGACATCGCTGACATCACCTCCTACCTTCAGAGTGCTAAATATTTTCAACCCTCAACCTCCTGAAAGGTATTATAAGGGGCTCTAAGTCCACCTCCTTAGATTATCTCTAGTGCCAACATTATGTTGTGGAGGAAATCTAACCCTCGTCCCTTAGACTTACAAGCTCCCAAAGCAACAAATAATAAAAAACCTAAACAACACAATACGCTCGATACACAGCAATGTTTGCAAGATACAGCTTACACCCTAATATATGAGCCCATTCCTTGTTATCGCTCGTGCTACAAAAGCTTTCTTCATCCATATTCGGGAAAAAGAGGATTAGATCACTATTAACCAACTTAAACCTGCGTATCTCTTACAATACAATACGATTCTTTAAGGCAGGTTACCCTCTTTCACATGCATGTCTGCTTTTTGAGGAGTCGGTGGGAGGTCATATAATACATGTACTGCAAGCAACACTCATAAAGATAAAGAAGAATACCCTCTACTTTTCTTCTACACAGCGGAAGCAGTAACTGTGATCTGACTCCAACCAAATTGAACTACAAAAGCTGGTGAATGGAACTGCTAATTTCAACCCTATTTTCATTGTCATTATAAAATTGCCAGTATTCAGGCGAATATCAGCCTTAATGACAAAGCCCTTAAATGTGCACATTCAATTGTTACAGTTTTGTGACACCTTAGGTTATGTAAATTAAAATGCCCCTTTCTCTAAAAAGAAAAGTATTTAGTCAGATGGTTCTACCAATATTAACTTGTGCATTAGAAACTTGGAACCTTGCTATAAATTTGGAACACAAGTTAATTACAACTCAAAGAGCTATGGAAAGAATAATGATTGGATTGACACTATGAAACAGAAGAAGAGGTTTCTTACATCTGAGTTCACAGCGTTTATGCCTAGTTTATTATCATGCGAAATTTGGCCAATTAAACATAAATCTGTGTTGTAATGCAAATCGGAAATAGTAATGGGCCAAGGACGGATCCTCAAGGTATTAATGCGTTGAGGTGGTTTGGCCATGTAGAGGTAATGGAAAATGGCTGTCTGCTGAAGAAGGTGATGAATGCAAGAGTTGATTGGAGAAGAACACGAGGAAAGCCAAGGCAATTGTGGTGCAGTTCCAATAGGCCTTGCTGTTTCTTTTGGTCGCCTTGGCGACTGTTAAGGTAGGATCAGTAGGGAATTCAGGACATGAAGCTTCATTTGCGGTGAATACCGGGGAGGGTAGGCTATAGTACCCTAGCAGTACCAACCAAACAAGGCAGCATACCATGGCAGGTCAGCAGGACCAAAGAGAAGAAAATTCCACTTTTGTTCTTTTTTCACGTCAGCTACCCCACGAAATTGGGGAAAGTGCCTTAATATATATATATATATATATATATATATATATATATATATATATATATATATATATATATATATATATATATATATATATATATATATATATATATATATATATATATATATATATATATATATATATATATATATATATATATGTGTGTGTGTGTTTTTGTGTGTATGTGTCTATGTATATGGATATATTCTTAAAAATTTATTATATATATAATATATATATATATATATGTATGTATATATATATATATATATATATATATATATATATATATATATATATATATATATGTATATATAGCCAAGCTACAACCCTAGTTGGAAAAGCAAGATGCTATAAGCCCAAGGGCTCCAATAGGGAAAAATAGCCCAGTGAGGAAAGGAAATAAGGAAATAAATAAATGATGAGAACAAGTTAACAATAAATCATTCTAAAACAGTAACAAGGTCAAAGCAGGTATGTCCTATATAAACTATTAACGTTAAAAACAGATATGTCATATATAAAATATAAAAAGACTCACGTCAGCCTGGTCAACATAAAAATATTTGCTCCAACTTTGAACTTTTGAAGTTCTACTGATTCAACTACCTGATTTGGAAGATCATTCCACAACTTGGTAACAGCTGGAATAAAACTTCTAGAATACTGTGTAGTATTGAGCCTCATGATGGAGAAGGCCTGGCTATTAGAATTAACTGCCTGCCTAGTATTACAAACAGGATAGAATTGTCCAGGGAGATCTGAATGTAAAGGATGGTCAGAGTTATGAAAAATCTTATGCAACATGCATAATGAATTAATTGAATGACGGTGCCAAAGATTAATATCTAGATCAGGAATAATAAATTTAATAGACCGTAAGTTTCTGTCCAACAAATTAAGATGAGAATCAGCGGCTGAAAACCAGACAGGAGAACAATACTCAAAACAAGGTAGAATGAAAGAATTAAAACACTTCTTCAGAATAAATTGATCACCGAAAATCTTGTAAGACTTTCTCAATAAGCCAATTTTTTTTGTGCAATTGAAGAAGACACAGACCTAATGTGTTTCTCAAAAGTAAATTTGCTGTCAAGAATCACACCTAAAATTTTAAAAGAGTCATACAAATTTAAAGAGACATTATTAATGCTGAGGTCCGGATGTTGACTAGCCAGCGTCCTTGACCTACTTACAATCATACTTTGAGTTTTGTTAGGATTCAACTTCATACCCCAAAATTTGCACCATGCACTAAATTTTGCTAAATCTCTATCAAGGGATTCGCCAACCCCAGAACTACATTCAGGGGATGGAATTGATGCAAAGAGAGTAGCATCATCTGCATATGCAACAAGCTTGTTATCTAGGCCAAACCACATGTCATGTGTATACAGTATAGTGTGAAAAGTAATGGGCCAAGAACACTACCCTGTGGAACACCGGATATCACATTCCTATATTCACTATGATGCCCATCAACAACTCTTTGAGATCTATTACTTAAAAAATCAATAATAATGCTAAGAAATGACCCACCCACTCACAACTGTTTGAGTTTGAAAATAAGGGTCTCACGATTAACACGATCAAAGGCAGCACTAAAATCAAGGCCAATCATACGAACTTCCTGACCACAATCAAGGGATTTCTGTACAGCATTGAAGATTGTAAGAAGGGCATCACATGATCCAAGGCCTTTACAAAAACCAAATTGTAAACTAGGGAATAGATGATTACCTTTAGCAAACCTATTAAGACGTTTTGCCAGAAGACGCTAAAAAACTTTAGATAATATGGGAGTTATGGAAATTGGGTGGTAATCAGTGGGACTCGAGCTATCGCAAACAAATTTACATAGAAGAGTAACATTGCCAATCCTCCAACAAGTGCTAAAAGCTCCTCTTCTTGCTAACTTGCGCAAAATAACAGATAACTTTGGAGCTAAGAAATATGCTGTCTTTTTAAAAAACAATGGAAAAATACCATTTGGGTCTACACCTCCATAACCATCAAGGTCCATCAACAGAGATTTAATTTCACGAGATCGAAAAGCTAAACTAGTTAGTTTAGCCTCAGGAAAACATGAATGAGGAAGTTCAAGTTTTTCATTACTCTGTTTACTATCAAAAACATCAGCCAAAAGGGTTGCCTTTTCCTTTGGACAGTGAGTGACTGAACCATCTGGTTTAAGTAAAGAAGGAACTGTTGCATATTCACCAAAGAGTGCAGATTTAAGGGTAGACCACCATTTATGTCCCTGAGTTGTACCAGAAAGGGTTTCTTTTATGGTTAAATTGTACTTCTTTTCAGTTGAGGCATAAACTCTCTGAGCAAATGCTCGAAGCTGAGTATAGTTATTCCAGGTCAAATGTGATCTGTTACCCTTCCATAGATGATAGGCCTACTGCCAAATAAGCACGTCTACAATCATCATTGAACCACGGTTTGTCCTTCATTCGGTACCTTAGCACACGAGAAGGGATACGCATATCAATTATGTTGACTATATTCTCATTCAAAGGGACAACAGGATCTACACTACTATATAATTTTGACCAATTCAAGCACAAAAGATCATGCAAAATCCCATTCCAGTCTGCTTGGGATTTTATATAAATTTTACAAGAGTATGATATATCAGGGACAGGCTGCTCAGTCTTCACTACTAATGAAATCAAGGCATAATCAGATGTCCCGATTGGAGAACCAACATTACTAGTTATAATGCCAGGGAGTCAGTGTATACGAGGTCCAAACAATTACCAGACCTGTGGGTAGCTTCATTTATGATTTGCTCACAGCCCGAATCAGAGGCAAAGTCTAAAGCTCCTAAGCCATAGCGATCGGTAGGAGAAATAGAACTTAATCACTCCCTATGATGATCATTCAAATCACCAACAAAGACAAAAGAAGCCTTTCTATCATCTTCTTGTATCTTAGCCATAATTGTAAAAAGACAATCGAAGATAGAATCATCTATGTCTGGATTCCGGTAGATCGAACACAAATAAAAGTTGTTATGCCTGCCACAAACTTTTATTACCTGAATCTCATGACATCCACATTGATAGCAGGACTTATGAGAAGCAGGGTATTCAGTCCTAATATACACAGCCATTCCCCTGGCCCTAGGGATGGCATCACGTTTCAACATTATTGGCTTCTTAAAACCAGTTATAAGGAGCTCAGATGAGTGCCTTATATTAGAAACCAGAGTTTTTGAGCACAAAAGAATATCATACTGTCTGGATAAAACTGTAAGGTCTTGAATATTTGCATGAAGACCACGAATATTGCAATACAGAAGCGACATTGACGAAATCTGGGACGTACTGGTCCCGGATTTCGCTCAATGTCTCCAGACAACATAAGAATTAATAAAAATAAAAAAAGAGACATCATACTTAAAATCTAGATTAACAAGAATTATAACAAAAACAATATATACAGAATTGTAAATAAAGTGATTGATGAAACACATAAACTATAGAAAAAAGTGGGAAAAACTGGTCAATAAGGAGAAGCCAATACACCATGCAAGGCTAAATACTGTACCAACCGTGTGTCACACAATTGTACATAATTATTTTGTATATATTATGCTTGTATCTGCGCTCTTCCCTCGCACTAAAAAGAACCTGAATGATCATGTCTCCGGTTTTGCTCTGTAACATTGTCTGTCTCTCGAACAGGTTATGTCCTGTTGCCTTGAAGTTTTGTATATAAAGGAGAGTGTTCCTTAATAAACAACTCAGTTGATTGCATCCTGCCTTTGAGTTCACAACCCTCTCTCGGCCCGTCACAATACCCTCCAGGATAGCCACTTCAACTGAAGGGAGGACAGTAAGGATGGTTTTTAGAATAAAATGAATCAGAAAAGAAAAAGACAACCTCTTGATAAACCGCCAGGCATCCATGGCCCTTCTATTAAGCCTGCCCAACACACCATTTCAAAAAAACAAGAGGAAGAAAAAAAGAGATAATAAGATAGAATAGTGTGCCTGAGTGCACCCTCAAGCAAGAGAACTCTAACCCAAGACAGTGGAAGACCATGGTACAAAGGCTATGGCACTACCCAAGACTAGAGAACAATGGTTTAATTTGGGAGTGTCCTTCTCCTAGAAAAGCTGCTTACCATAGCTAAAGAGTCTCCTTTACCCTTACCAAGAGGAAAGTGCACTGAACAATTGCAGTACAGTAATTAACCCTTTGGGTGAAGAAGTGTTTAGTATCTCATTGTTGTCAGGTGTATGAGGAAAGGCGAGAATATGTAAAAAATAGGCCGGACTATTCTGTGTAAGTGTAAGCAAAGAAAAAATAAACTGTAACCAGAGAGAGGGATCTAATGCAATACTGTCTGGCCAGTCAAAGGATCCAATACCTTTCTAGTGGTAATATCTTAACGGGCAGCTGGTGCCCTGGCCAACCTACTACGTATATAGATATGCATATGTATATATATATATATATATATATATATATATATATATGTATATATATACATTTATATATATACTTTATATATATATATACACACACACACACACACACATATATATATATATATATATATATATATGAAATATATATATATATATATATATATATATATATATATATATATATATATGTATGTATATATACAGATATATTTATATATATGTATGTATATATATTTATAAATATATATATATATATATATACATATATATATATATATTTATATATATATATATAGGTATATATATATATAATATATATATATTATATATATATATAGGTATATATATGTATATATGAATATATATATATATATATATATATATAAATATATATATATATATATATATATATATATATATATATATATATGTACACACACACACACACATATATATATATATATATATATATATATATATATATATATTATATATATATATATATATATGTATATATATATATATATATATATATATATATATATATATATATATATATATATATATATATATATATATATATATATATATATATATATATCCATCGATATTTGCTCAATATCACTTACTCACATGAAATGAACTAACCAAAGATAAAAACAAGAGAGGACTAAAAATTCGTGAGGAATCCGACAGGAAGCCTAAAGAGACATTTCGTCAGTCTGTTGGCGAGAGATAAATCCCCAGTGCTCGAGAAAGTGATCGACCCTTCCCAATACCTTTCCATTGATCGACGTTCCCTTGCAGTTGCTCAGCTGTGTGAATGTGCGTCCATTATTTCCTGGGGAATTGACAACGTGACGTACCAGTTACCTTCTATGGGCGACTGATGAAACTGGGATTTGTCTCTTTGTACAGGGAGTAGTGTTGCGTTAAATTTATATTCATATATATATATATATATATATATATATATATATATATATATATATATATATATATATATATATATACATTTATAACTTTTATATAATTATATATAATTATTGTCATGTATGTAGATCATTATTATACACTTATGCATATATATATATATATATATATATATATATATATATATATATATATATATATATATATATATATATATATATATATATATATATATACATATATATATATATATATATATATATATATATATATATATATATATATATATATATATATATATATATATATATATATATATATATATATATATGTATATATATATATATATATATATATATATATATATATATATATATATATATATATATATATATATATATATAGAGAGAGAGAGAGAGAGAGAGAGAGAGAGAGAGAGAGAGAGAGAGAGAGAGAGAGAGAGAGAGAGAGAGAGAGAGAGAGAGAGAGAGAGGATCAAGATCGGACTTCGTAGAATTCTGTGGCGTAGGTTCAATTCCGCAGCCAACCAGTCAGAGAGGTGGACACTTTGCTATTCGTGTAGACACCTTAGAATTATGTATGTATTCGAAGGAGGGGCTTGCTTGACGCAAATCGGTGTTACAGACTAATACACACACAGACAAATCCACTCCAACACTTAAAAGCATAACAGACCCCTCACACGTCTCGAACTGTCTACCTAGCCGTACCAGGACTCCTCACTGCTGGGAGGAAGGACGCTGGTGACTGGTACAACACATGAGCATATGCTACCTGGGTTTAAGCAATGTCAGGTAACAAGTGATTGGGATTACGGTCTATCCCAAAGGC
>NC_090754.1:7331268-7336268 GCF_036898095.1 Palaemon carinicauda
TATCAGAAAATACCTAAAATGTTTGGTGTCCCCAGATGGTACCGATTGGTCAAAATCAGGGTGCTGGTTCACGGACTAAAATAGATGAATATGACGAGTATATCCTTTCTTTGATGGATGAGTGAGGATGGGAGCAGTTTTCAGAAGAAGAAGAAGATTCCTTATGTCATCCTGAAAGATCTCTAAGAAAGAATGATAGCAGGATAACCCCTTTTTGAATGATAGGAGCCTTGTGAACATCAAGGTAATGGCAAAGAGAATGAGGCTCCTTGATGAAAAGCCCCCGCCCCTTGACTTACCCTTAACAGGTGTCATGGGTAGATACAATAATATTGTATTCAGCCATGGCTGATTAAAATTGTACCGTTCAGCGTGTCCCTGGGAAAATGGGTCCCGTTGCCGATGCCCTGTCAAGAAACATATTAGCCGGCATCCACCTGGGATTAGATTATAACGCCATAGTAGAAGCCCAATGAAAAGATCCAGAATACCAAGCATGTTGGACATTCTGCATATCCCTCCGTTGGGAGGACGCCTTTTTACTATGACTCCAATGCTACCCTCCTCTATGACGTCAGTACTGTTGGACCTAGAATACCTTCTCTCATGCGCCAACCGGTGTTTGATCTCATTTATGGCATTTCACTTCCCTCGTGCCGTTCTACTGCATAGCTACTGAAGACAAAGTTTTTTTTGGCATGGTATTACTAAGGATGCTAAGGATTGGGTCCACGCCTGTACTTCATGTCAAAACTCAAAAGTACATTAACACATGAGTGGGCACCATTCCTCAACCTCAGCGGCACTTTGCCCATATTCACGTCGATGTTGCAGGTCCCCTACCCACATCACAAGGACATTGTTCCACTTGCTGGCCTGAAGCTATTCCCATGGAAACTACAACACCTGCCTCGTGTAAATCTGTAATACTCTCAGGATAGATAGCGGGATTCGGTATCCCTGAACATGCTACTTCCGACAGGTGTACCACTTTCACCTCTCAATTGTGGACATCTTTAGCGAATTTCAGACAACTGCATGCATCCCTGCTGCCAACAGTATGATTGAACATTTTCACTGTAATCCCAACGCAGGTTTGATGTCCGGCTGCAAGGACTGCAACTGCTTTACCTAGCTTCCCTGAGTCCTCCTGAGACTAAGGACCATTTCTAAAGATTCCTTGGATGTCTCAGCAGCTGAAATGGTGTATGGCGACCCGTTGGTAGCCCCTGCAGAATTTTTTCCATCTGCAACCTTGTCCGACAATCTCCAGTGCCTACATCTCATTGTGGTAAAATTTATTCCAAGCCCCTAGCAAAAGAACACATGCTGACAGATCTACACATTTTCCTGTGCAACGGCACTAGCAAGCTTCCGTTAATCCCCTTTACACAGGCCCTTTCCTTGTGATCCATCTTACGCCGAAAGCATTCCTCCTCAACATGCGTGGCAAAGAAGACTGGGTCTCCATTGATCACCTGAAACCTGCATATCTCCTGGCAGGTGGCCCACCTACAGAAGGCCTCTTAAGAGCAGGGTACTTATTTCACATTTAGATTTTCTAGGGGTTATCCTGTACTGTATGTGTATCAAAAACGCTCGTACACTGTAAGGGTATTTCTTTTTTTTTGTATATTGTCTTTATCCCTCTCCTCTCGCGCTGATAACCTTGAATCATCGTGTTAGAATTTTGTGCCGTTCCAGTCAAGATACCCACAATCCTAAGTATTTTATCAAATACTTTAGCATAGCTTTAATTTGGAATTAGTTGATAAACGATATGATTATAGAAAATATCAGTGAATCATCAACTAAAGATATCTGACATGATTAGAATATATTAGTGACTCCACCATACATCTTAATAATACGTTAAATTTACTTTGGAAATCATTGAATATTAAAAAAAACTTATTCTTACATGAAAAAAAAGCATTGAAATAAATATTTATATAAAATAACAAAATATCGATAAGAAACTTTCAGAAGTCTTTCCAAATATCATTGGAAAGTATATGAATTATTGTATACAATTTCTAATTCTTAAACAAAATGAGTTTAAAAATTTATGTAGAATAGTTACTTCATTGTTAGAAAACAAATAGATTATTAAATTTTTTTTAGAAAGTGTTCTAATCATAAGTGATAATGGAAAATATTTTTGTATTCTATTTACCAAGGCACTTCCCTCAATTTTGGGGGATAGCCGACATCAAACATATGAACAAAAGGGGACCTTTCCTATATCTGCTCCTCCTAGCCTGAGGAGGGAATCAGCCAAGCTTGGCTGTTACTAGTAGGATGTCGCAACCCACACCCCACACCCCCGTTATCCACCACAGAAGAAATTTCCCACGCTGAATCACCTACGGCTGCTACCTCGGCGGTCACCAAGGCGACTGGAGGGAGCAGCAGGGCCTACCAGAACTATGTCACCATCGCTTGCCATTCATTCCTACTTCTAGCACGCTCTCTTACCTCTCTCACATCTATCCTCCTATTACCCAGAGCTTTCTTCACTTCATTCATCCACCCAAACCTTGGCCATCCTCTTGTACTTCTCCCATCAACTCTTGCATTCATCACCTTCTTTAGCAGACAGCCACTTTCCATTCTCTCAACATGGCCAAACCACCTCAACATATTCATATCCACTCCAGGTGCTAAATAATATTTTACACCCATTCTTACCCACACTACTTGGTTCCTAGACCTATCTAATCAAGATACACCAGTCATACTTCTGAGACACTTCAAGGTCTTTTAATGGGAGAGGTCAGCTCATCAGGGAGGTACGGGCATGTGGGTGGAGCTTTTGTGACATTAATCTCGGAACCGGTGGCTGTTTGACCTGACTAGATATAGTCTTATTTGATTTCTGTCACTTTTAATAACTTCCTGTATCCATGCCTTCCCTTTGTGCTGTATTTGGATAACATAAGAATAGCAAAAAGACCATTAATATGGGCATTCGATATTTTAGTTTCCCAAAAGAAGAAAATACGAAGAAGAAATGGGTGCATGCTTGCAAATGCGCAAATGACATCAACTGGAAGCGTGCTCTAATTTGTTCAGTCCATTTTAAAGCAGAAGACTATGCTGATGGCATGAAGTTTCAACTTTTTGGAATTGAAAAATCCAAAACTCAACGTGCACTGAAGGAAGAGGCTGTTCAATCCCCCACCCCCCTTTTTTTTACCTAATGGTAAGTTATAAGTTGAGCAATTTGCCAAAAACCTGCATGATACATTTATTACCTTCTGTGACACCTGGATTACGAAAAGTAAATTGCATTAGACTATCGAATTAAAGCTCTCTGCCGTTTTCTTTGAGTGACCATTAAATATATGAAAAATATTAAATTTCTTGTTCATTAATTGATTGATTTGAGGTTTTCTGGCATCCTGACATCTATGGTCACCGAAAATATGAATGGTTGTGATTTCATAAAATCTGAAATGCAACACTGTCATTTCAGGTAAAAGTGTATCTGAAAATTGAGAGAATAGATATGAACGAGCCATAAAGCTATTACTTAAGATGACTGCCCAGGAAATGTTATGTGAAATCGAGAATTGCCATTCAGATACCAATGAAGTTCCTCCAGAAGTCTCTGTTCAAGAAATTATTCCATAGTCTGAAGAAAATTCCGAACAAAGTAGAATTAAACAAGTAGAGGAAGTTGAAGAGCTAAAGAAAAAAAAATAGAGCATTTGGAAAAGACCAATCAAGAACTCCTGAAACTGGTTAGTTTGGATATGGAAATGACAGATCCTAAGTTCACATTAACTGAAATAAACAAGTTATTTCAACCTCTGCTAAGTACAACACAGATAAATGCTCTCATAACTAATAAGTCTGTCAGTCAATGCAGCGATGAAGACATATCGTTAGCTTTCACTCTCAGAGGCATGAACACCAAATGTTATTCATATTTGCAAACTAAAAGAGGATTTCCTCTGCCATCAAAAATTACACTGAACAAACGAACGCAAAATCTCAAATGTGAACCGGGTATTTTGCATTCAGTTCTCTCACTGATGAAGACAAAATCAGAAACAATGACGGACATAGAAAAACTTGCCGTTATTTCATTTGATGAAATGAATATTGTTAGTAAGTGGAGTTATTACAAAAGGATGGACGTTTTGTCTGAACCTCATGATGAAGTTCAAGTGGTTATGTTAAGAGGTTTGACGGCAACCTAGAAGCAACCCATATACAACCAATATGAAGATTCTAATGTGCATATAAACAGACTTGTATTATAAATGTTGAAAAAGCTGGATTTTTCGTTGTGGCAATTGGCCGTGATCTTAGACCCACTAATTTGAGGGTTTGGAAAGAATTCGGGATTAATCCCCTTAACACAGAAAAAGATTTTAAAAACCCAAGTGCTGACAGGAATGTCTTCATATTTGCTGATGCTCCCCATATGATGAATTTAATTAAAAATAATTTTCTGGATCATGAGTTTCTTATGGAAAATGGAAATAGCGTATCTGATGCCTGTGTCCGTGAAATGCTAATGAAAACCGTATCAGAGTATCCCTTGGCATATAAAATTAATAAAAAACATATCAATGTGAGTGGCTTACAAAGACAGACTGTAAAGTATGCTGCACAGATACTTTCAAAGTCATGTGCTAAGGCATTGTATTTTTTAGGAGAAAAGGGCTTATTAGAGAGCAACAATGGGAAGGAAACTGCCGATTTTATAGCTACAGAGTATGAAAGGTTCGATGTCATGAATTCCTCTATGATGTTAGGAGACATAAAAAAATCCCGCAATGCATTTGGGAGAGATTTGGATAGCCAGAAAAGTGCTCTACAAAGAATTGTTGATGCTATGCTGGGAGCGAGGGTAAAAAATCCAAAATTTTATTGCCTTTTCAAATTCCAAAAAGGTGTAATATTATCTTGTCACTCAATGATTGGGTTACATAACATGCTGAAACAGTCATGACATTTCTTTTATTATGACACGGAGATTGAATCAA
>NC_090754.1:7343768-7346268 GCF_036898095.1 Palaemon carinicauda
GGCCATATTTTATTTCAGTAATTGTAACGAATACCCTGCAACCAGAATATTTTCCTTCAATACTAGTAATGAGTGACCTGCAAGGGGAATAATTTCTTTCAGTAATCGTAACGAGTGATTGTGTAACCCGAATATTTTATTTTCACTGATCGTAACGAGTGATTTGTAATGGTAATATATTATTTCAGTAATCGTAACAAGTGACCTGCGATGGGAACATTTTCTTTCAGTAACTGTGACAAGTGTCCTAAAATGGAATATTTTCTTATAGTAAATGTGACGAGTAGCCTGCAATAGGAATATTTTCTTTCAGTGATCGTAGCGAGTGACCTGCAACGGGAATATTTTCTTTCAGTGATCGCAACGAGTGACCTGCAATAGGAAAATTTTCATTCATTAATCATAATGAATGACCTGATACGGGAATATTTTCATTCAGTAATCATAATGAGTAATTTGCAGTGGGAGTAATCGTTACTAGTGACCTGTAATGGATTAATTTCTTTCAGTAATCTTAACAAGTGACCCGCAATAGGAATATTTTCTTTCAGTATTTATGACAAGTGACTGTAATGGGAATATTTTCTTTCATTAATCGTAACGAGTGACCTACAATAGGAATATTTTATTTTAGTAATCGTAACAAGTGACCTGCAACAGGAATATTTTTTTTCACTAACTGTAATGAGTGACCTGCAATGGGAATATTATTTTTAGTAATCGTAACAAGTGACCTAAAACGAGAATAGTTTCTTTCACTAATCGTAACGAGTGACCTACAATGGGGATATTATCTTTCACTAATCGTAATGAGTGACCTACAAGGGGAATATTTTCTTCCACTAATCGTAACAAGTGACCTGCAATAGGGATACTCTGTTTAAGTAATCATAACGAGTGACCTACAATGGGGATATTTTCTTTAGCTAATCGTAACAATTGACCTTAAATAGGAATATTTTCTTTCACTAATCATAATGAGTGACCTGCAATGGGAAAATTTTCTTTCAGTAATCATATTGAGTGACATGCAACGGGAATTATTTCTTTCAGTAATTGTAATGAGTGACCTGCAATGGGAATATTTTCTTTCAATAATCGTAACGAGTGACCTGAAAGAGGAATATCTTTCTTTACTAATTGTAATGAGTGGTTTGTAATAGCAATATTTTATTTAAGTAATCATAACAAGTGACCTGTAATGGGAATATTTCCTTTCAGTGATCGTTTCAAGTGACCTGGAATGGAAATACTTTCTTTTAGTAATCGTAACAAGTGACCTACATTGGGAATATTTTCTTTCAATTATCGTTCGTAATGACTGAGCTGCAACGGGAATATTTTCTTTCAGTAATCATAACGAAGACCTGAAATGGGAATATTTTCTTTCAGTAATCATTACAAGTGACCTGAAACAGATATTCTCTTTCAGTAATCGTACGGAGTAACCTGCAAGGGAAATATTTTTTTCACTAATCGTAACGAGTTATCTGCAATGGGAATAATCGTAACGAGTGACCTGTAATGGAATATTTTCTTTCAGCAATCATAACGAGTGACCTGCAATGGGAATACTTTCTCTCACTATTTGTAACAAGTGACTGCAATGGGAATATTTTCTTTCACTAATCATAGCGAGTGACCTGCAATAGGAATATTTTGTTTTAGTAATCGCAAGGAGTGACCTGCAACGGGAATATTTTCTTTCACTAATTTTAAAGAGTGACCTGCAATGGTAATATTGTCTTTCAGTAATCGTAACAAGTGACCTGAAACGAGAATATTTTCTTTCACTAATTGCAACGAGTGACCTGCAATAGTATTATTTTCTTTCTGTAATTGTAACAAGTGACCTGCAACAGGAATATTATCTTTCACTAATCCAAACAAGTGACCTGCAAGGGGAATATTTTCTTTCAATAATTGCAACAATTGACCTGCAACAGGAATATTTTCCTTCCCAAATCGTAACGAGTGACCTGCAATAGGAATATTTTATTTAAGTAATCATAACGAGTGACCTGCAATGGTGATATTTTCTTTCACTAATCGTAACAATTGACCTTAAACCGGAATATTTTCTTTTACTAATCGTAACGATTGACCTGCAATGGGAAAATTTTCCTTCAGTAATCCTGAGTGACCTGCAACAGGAGTAATTTCTTTAAGTAATCTTAACGAGTGACCTACAATGGAATATTTTCTTTCAGTGATCATAACGGGTGACCTGCAAAGGGAATATTTTCTTTAGTAATCGTAAGGAATAACCTACAAGGGGAATATTTTCTTTCAATAATCATAATGAGCGACTTGTAATGGGAATATTTTCTTTTATTATCCGTAACAAGTTGTCTGAAATGGAAATATTTTCTTTTCACTAATCGTAACGAGTGACCTGCAACGGGAATATTTTCTTTTACTAATTTTAAAGAGTGACCTGCAATGGGAATATTGTCTTTCAGTAATTGTGACAAGTGACCTGAAACGAGAATATTTTCTT
>NC_090754.1:7351268-7356268 GCF_036898095.1 Palaemon carinicauda
GCAAGTGATGAGTATCTCCTCTCTCATAGAAATGTGATAGAGGAGGTACCCAGAAATGAGAAGTCTGGTTGGGTGAGAGTTGACGGGAATGGTAATCAGAACACGTATAACAGGCCTAATAATAATTATGGTTCTCGTACTACTCCTGTTAACAGTTATAACAAGCAGACCACAAACAACCCAGGGAAGTTGAGAAATTTGACTTGTTTCTTCTGTCATAAGAAGGGACACGTCAAGAGCATGTGTTTTGCTTTTAAAAAGTCGCAAGGGACCGAAAGACGTCCGGTAATGGCCATTCATAGAATGAGAACGAGTCAGTGGCTGAGAATTCTAATAATCAATGACTAGGCAATAAGTCACTGGCTCCTTTTCAGGAATTTTTGTCTAATGGTTTTGTTCGCTCTGGGAATTCGACTGAGCAAAGAATAGTTAAAATTTTGCGTGACACTGGGGCTGCTCAGTCTTTAATTCTCAGAGAATCTTTACCGATTGATTTAGAATGTACATATAAGGAATATGTATTGTTAAGTGGTTTTCCAGATACGGTCAGGTCTTACCCGGTTGAGAGTGTTTATTTATCATGCCCGTCTTTTTCAGGTTATTTGAAACTGGCTATTATTGATAAATTTCCTATTAAAGATGTGGATTTGGTGTTAGGGAATGATGTTGCCCTAATAAATAAAACTTTCCCAATTGTGTTAAATTCCAATAATGAGATATCTGCAGTCACTCGATCGAAGGCTAGTAGTGTTGAGTCGGTAGTTGATGTTGATTTGAGTAGTTTAGATCGTAGTGATAGCTTAGTTGTAGATAGTGGTGTGTTGGATAATAAACTTAATTGGACTACTAAGGAACTTATTACAGCTCAAAAAGCAGATTTTAAAGACCTGCCTATTGAGTCTGGCGAAATTACTAATTTGACTGTCCCTCGATTTAAGATAATTAATAATATGTTATACAGAGTAAGTAGACCTTTTGATGCCATTAACACAGGTTGTGAAATTGTTAAGCAGATTATGGTTCCTTGTATTTATCGAAAGGAGTTAATGACATTGGCTCATGAAAATGGTTTGGCTGGTCATTTTGGTATTTTAAAACCACTCGTAAATTGTGTGAAAGTTATTTTTGGCCTAAGATGAAAAATGATGTGAAAAAAATTTGTAAATAGTTGTGATGCATGTCAAAAGGTCGGGAAGCCTAATCAACCAATTCCAAAGGCACCATTACATCCTATTCCTGTTGTTTCTGAACCGTTCAGGGAAGTAATTATTGACGTTGTTGGTCCTCTGCCGAAAACTCGTAGTGGCAATCAGTATATTTTAACAATTATGGATAGGATGTCTCGATATCCTGAGGCAATACCACTGCGAAATGTAAAAACTGTTAGAATTGTTGGGGTGTTAATTGAATTTTTCACCAGGTTCGGTATGCCCAAAGTAATTCAGTCCGATTGTGGGTCTAATTTTATGAGTAAATTATTTAGGGAGAAGATGGCCGAGTTGAAAATTAAACATGTGACTTCTTCCCCGTACCACCCTGAAAGTCAAGGTGTTTTGGAACGATTTCATCAAACCATGAAATCTATGATAAAAAAATATTGTTTGGTTAATGGTTCCGAATGGGATGAGGAACTACCTTATTTATTATTTGCATTTCGGTCAGTGCCGAGTCAATCTTTAGGATTTTCAACTTTCAGCCTTATTTTTGGTCATTGTGTGCGTGGTCCATTGGATGTGGTTCGTGAATCTTGGGAGGGGGACGCCCCTGATATAAATTTATTACATTATGTTAGTAATTTGGGTGAAAATTTAACGAAGGCTTGGAATTTTGCTGGTGAAAATTTATTGTGTAGCCAAAAGAAAATTAAATTCTTTTTTGACAGATATACTAAGGAGCGTAATTTTGCAGTAGGTGATAGTGTGTTGGTATTGCTTCCCATTCCAGGAAACCCTTTAAAAGCTGCATTTTCAGGACCGTGGAAAATTTTAAAGAAATTAAGCGATGTTAATTCTTTAGTTGAGACTCCTGGAAGGAGGAGACCCTACCAGCTGTATCACATAAATATGTTATAAGCTTATAAAGGTCGTGACAAAGTTATTCCCGTGACATTAATTGGTAATACTACAAAGTGTAATGGTATTAATTCTTTTTCTTTTCCAGAATGTGAGTAATTTTGATGATGATTGTTTTGATGGTGCCAAATGGCCTAATGATAATGAACATTCTTTAGAAATTTTTTCAGAAATGGTTTCACATTTAAATCTTGCAGAACAAGGATCTTTGAAAAAGTTAGTTTTTAGTTTATAAGGATTTATTTTCGGATGTTCCCGGACAGACCACTGTCCTGGAACATGATGTAGATGTGGGTAACGCAACTCCGGTAAAACAATCCCTTTACAGGTTAAATCCATTTACAAATGATGTTGTGGATAAAGAGGTTGATTATATGTTACGACACGGGCTGATTGAACCCAGCAACAGTCCGTGGTCTTCACCTGTTGTTTTGGTAAAGAAGCAGGATGGTCAATTCAGGCTTTGTTTTGATTACTGCAAAGTCAACGAGGTCACAAAGCCTGATAGTTATCCTTTACCCAGGATAGAGGACTGTATTGACAGGATAGGGAATTCGAAGTATATAACTAAATTTGATTTGTTAAAGGGGTATTGGCAAGTTCCGCTGTCCAAACGGGCATGGGAGTTGTCAGCATTTGTAACGCAGCGAGGACTCTATCAATGTAAAGTAATGCCTTTTGGCATGAAGAATGCTGCTGCAACCTTTCAAAGGTTGATGAATACTTTGGTTCAAGGTTTAGAGGGGTGTGTTGTTTATATTGATGATATCATAATTTATAGTGATGACTGGGACACCCATCTTAAATGTATTAAGGCCTTATTTCAGGTACTTGGGAAAGCTGGTTTGGTTATAAACCTCAAAGAGAGTGAGTTTGCCAAAGCAAAGGTTGTGTATTTTGGTCACGAAGTAGGATTTGGGAAAGTGGCTCCAAAACAGGCAAACGTAGACTCTATTAGGCATATTGAAATACCAAGGTGTCGCAGGGATGTCAGAAAATTCCTTGGGTCAGTATGGTATTATCGCAGATTTGTTAAGAATTTTTCTGATATCGCTGAGCCCCTGACTAATTTATTACGTAAGAATGTGACTTTTGTATGGACTAATGATGCCCAAAATGCCTTTGAAAAATTAAAGCAGGTCCTAATGAATTTTCCTATATTGAAAGCCCCTGATTTTGACGTCCCTTTTTCACTTGCTACTGATGCAAGTGATGTTGGGGTTGGAGCAGTTTTGTTGCAGGAAGATGCTCATGGAGTATCTCATCCTGTTGCCTATTTTTCCAAAAAGTTATCCCCGACACAACGGAAATATTCGACCGTAGAGAAAGAGACTTTGGGATTAATTTTAGCCGTAAACCATTTTCAGGTGTATTTATCCTCTACAGGGACTCCAATTAAAATATTAATGGATCATAATCCGTTGGTTTTCTTGAACAGGTTTAAGAATAAGAATCAACGGTTGATGCGTTGGAGCCTCTTGCTCCAGGAATGGAATTTTAGCTTTTCACACATTCCAGGCAAAAGAAATGTTGTCGCTGATGCACTGTCACGCATCAGTGACTGATTTGTGATTAAGTATTTAAGATTAAGATGTTAAATGTCTTGATTTGCAGGTTTTTCTTCGGTGTCGTCTTTGATTAAGAGTGGTTAAGGGTACTTTTGATTTCTGTTTACTTTAGTGTGTATTGTTGGTGGAGGTTAATTTTTAATGTGTTGCCATTGTCTTGTGTATGTCCATTAATGATGTGTGAATTTAAGGCCCAAACCCGTTTAGTGTGAGGACGCTCTCTGGAGTGAGAGGCATTTTTGGAAAGTGTTGTGAAGGGTCATAATATTGAGTGTTGTAAATCATATTAATCATATAATGTTATGTCCCTGTTCTTTGTTTATCTTTACATAGCTTAGGTGGGTCATGGGCTCATGGGTCTGTAGCACAACACAGCCGTTTTTTAGGCGCTACAGGCTGGTGTATGAGTGGTACCCTAGACTGAGTTAAGGTTAATCTATTAAGGTTTTTGTCCTTATTTTTGTTTAACTGATATTTGTGTTTTTAGAATAATTTAACCAAGTCACGGGCTCACGAGTCGGTAGCACAGCATGGCCGTTTTTTTAGGCGCTACAGGCTGGGGTATGAGAGGTGACCTTGGTTGAGGTAATAACCACATCGTGGTCAATTTATATTTTTGTTGTCAGTTGCGTAGGTTTAGTCTGATAATAGGTTAGTCTTGTAAATATTTCTGCTCTGCTAATCTGTGCCCACCGCTCCACTTGAGAATTCATGGGGATATTACTATATTTTGCTTCGTATGTTGATCCTGATGTTATTTCTGGCGTAGTCAATAAGTTATTTACTTGTATTAGCTTTAAGTCTTAGTATTAAGATTAAGATTTGATATCTATTGACAGTATTGAAAGTGGTACAATTTTCTTTTTGCCACTATCTCTAATCTATGCGGCAATCTGATATAGTAATTTTAATCACTTTTTGAGTTTTGACATTTGACTTTAATTTTGCTTATTGTCCCTGTTTTATTTCATGTAGATTGAATTAATATGTTTGCTTTTGAAGTTAGCATTTTTATGTATTTCTTTAAATTTTGAGTTGAGTTCAATACTTTGCAGAAAAATTTCCTTGTGGAAAATTTTTTTTTGTTGGGTGAGGAGGTGTTAGTATGTGTTACATTTAACGTAAATTATTTTTGTTTTGATCAAGTCACTTTGGCAGTAATTATTTCTTTTGGAACGTAATGACCCTGTTTCCTCCTCCTCGACTTTTCTGACTTGTTGTATAGTTTTAATTACAATGAGCTTGTTTTATTTTCACGGGTGGTGTTGGAGGAGACTTGGTTGGGCGCTTAGCGTCCAGGAGGAGACAGTTGTTTCTGGACCTTTAAGGAGAGTGCTTAACTGACTGAGCTAATAGTCAA
>NC_090754.1:7373375-7390875 GCF_036898095.1 Palaemon carinicauda
ATGTTTCCTTGTCTGGGGAAATCAATACGTGTCCTGTCAAACTGGATATTACTGGATTTGAGTGATTCGTCATGAAAGTCGGAAATGGTGATATCCTGTAAGATTGCCAGGCATCGGAAGAATCAAAGGGAATTGTAATCATAATCCTGTGATTTTCAACACTTACTGTAATTAGGCTGTGATAAAATTCTAACCTACGTGCGTCTAACAAAGGAACATATAAGTCTCTTATCGGCAACAAATGCGGTGATAGTACACCTTTAGTCGCTAACGTGATAGCTTCCACATAGTCTTTTGATTTCTCAATGAAATGTGCAATTCTATTATGTATATGATCTATTTTTGAATCATAATACGTTAACGTTGCCAATAAATCTTGTACTTCCATAATCTGACTGATATTACTAGAATGTTCGTTCACCAAACTCATAATTTGATTGATTGAAGCTAACTGATTCCTTAGTTCTGACAAAATCAATTCATTTTCATGAGTCAAAAACTCAATTTTCTTATTTTGATTACTAATCTTAAGACGATTGGAAAACCTTAAGCCTAAACTTGCAATAGAACCAAAGATGTTTAGTGCAGCAAAAATAAACGGGTTACGTTTTTCAAGGTTATTGTGTCTTACTGTCCACATCAAAAGGTCACGAGCCAAAGATTCTGCCTCGTAAGTCTTATTTTGCTAGTCGTCGGATAGCATCTCTGCAACTTTTAGTGTCGATGCAAGCGAACTCTCTGTATTAAAAGGAAAGGGTCTTTTATGCATTTCATTTAATGAAACAGCAAACCTTGAAATGATGCTCTTTAAGCAAGTGACATCATTCTCTGGGAGAAAAATTGCCTGCATGCGTACTTCAACAACTAAGTTACTTGATGTAATAAAAACGTCTTCTTGTCTTTCTATTATAGTGCCATATTTAAAATCTATACTTTTAGTTTTGTAACTCTTCCCACACGAGAAAAATGTCTGAGCGAACAAAATCACTCCTAACAATAAAAACTTCATCTTGGAAACCTGTAACAAGAAAAATATATGTAATTACTCCTGTATTAAGAAGAAAAAACTTTTAACATATAAGGTTCACAAAAATGAAAAAATTAAATTTTTTCCCTCACTTCTTTCCCTCTTATTTTAATTTCTTATGTGAGCCAATGGTACGATTCTCTCATCAGTGAGTTGGGATACGTTTTGAACACTAAACCTATTGGCCGTTAATGTTTCTAAAATGCAAAATGGGCCTTCAAACTTAGGTGTTAGTTTATAATTGAGTCCTTTACGTACATTTACCTGTATGTATACATTATCACCCACGGTATATGTTTTAGTTGGCTTCGCTATTTTATCATGATTCCTTTTCATTATGATTTGTGATTCTTCTAAATTCTTTCGAAGGATATCAAAACGACTTTTGCTTGCATTTATACATTCTTTTAAAGGATTTGATAAATTAGTTGTAGGCGTTAATACATGGAAAGGCGTTCTATCTGGGGTACCATACAATGCCTCGTGCGGTGACATTTTAGTTGATATATGATATGAATGATTCAGAGTACTCAGTACCGCAGGTATTGCAATATCCCAGTTGGGGTCTGATCCCCCTAGTGTTACTCTTGAGATATTTAAAACCTTCCTATTCGCTCTTTCCAGTAGCCCATTCGACTCTATGTGATAGATCTTAGTATTGATTTTCTTCATGCTAAGGAATTCACACAATGAGGTAAGAAAGTGATTATCAAATTCTCCACCCGAGTGTGAGATTATCATGTGTGGAATTCCATGTTTACAAATGTAACACTCGTAAAACTTCCTAGCGCATTCAATCGCAGTTTTAGTTTTAAGCGCTATTAGTTCTGTATATCGAGTCAAAGCATCTACAATTACTAAGAAGGGCTTATTTCCTCTGTCTGACTCGTAAAATCCTGTTAATAAATCTAAATGTATTCTTTCAAAGGGTTGATTGGGTACGGGATAAGCCCCTAGGCTGACGGGTGTTTTCGTGTGCCCTTTGTTTTCCTGACAAGTGCGACAATTAGCTATGTTTTTTTTTTATATCTGTAAGCCTCATATGCCAATAAAACAATGATTTGGCTTTCTGTGACATTAATGAGAACCCCGGGTGTCCATGCAATGGGTTTGCATGCAACCAATTTAGGACAGTGGATATAAGTGAGACTGGTACCTCTACCTGGTCGTTAGTCACATGTGGTGTATTGCGGGTTTTCCTTGTCACGGATCTACACAGAATATTGTCTTTGATTATACAATTCTGCTGCGTAAACTTTATATATTCCTTTTCCCTACGATTGCCTTCCAAAGCATTTATAATTTTTTCTAATATCTGATCTTTTCTTTGCTCAGTCTGTAATAATTCAGCACTCCAGCCCAGATCTTCTTTTTCAGATATAGTTTTAACAATAGGCATGGATGTTGATATATCTATTAATTCAGCTAAAGGCTCCGTACAAGATGACACGGGGTTGCGTGATAATGCATCAGCAATGATATTTGCTTTCCCTTGTAAATACCCGATTCTTGCGCCAAAGTCTTGAATGATCAAATGCCACCGAGTTCGTTTGGGGCTGTGACTGAAGCCTTTAAAGAAGTCGGTTAGTGGTTTATGACCAGTAAGAACCTTAACCGGATAACCGTATATTATGAACTTAAAATGCACTAGTGAATTAACAATAGCTAGCCCTTCCTTGTCTATTACTGCATACTTACTTTTGGAAGTTCTCCGTTTTCGAGAATAAAAAGCTATCGGGAAAATATGTTTTTCATATTGCTGAAGCAATACTCCACCTACTCCTAAGTCTGAGGCGTCTGTTGCAATGAAGAATTCCTTACCGAAGTCAGGAAATTTTAAGATAGGAGAACTACACAGTTCATCTTTCAAGGTATTAAATGCCTGTTGATGCTGCCTAGACCATAAGAAATCTACGCCCTTCGTAAGATCAGTTAGGGGAGCGGCTATTATTGAATAATTGCGTATAAAACGCCTGTAATATCCACTACACCCCAGAAATTGCTGTATTCCCTTGACATCAGTAGGTATCGTAAAGTTACGGATAGCCGACACCTTATCATGGACTACTTTAAGACCTTGGCTTGACACCGTAAAACCCAAATAGACTAATTCTGTTTTGAAAAATTCACACTTACTAATCTTTACCCTTAAGTTATGTTGTCTTAGTCTCTGTAGTACTAGTTCTAATTTACGTAGATGTTCTTCTAAGGTATTGGAAAAGATTACAAGGTCGTCCATATAGGCATGCAATATATCCCCTAGCAAGTCTCCAAAAAAATTCATAATGTCCCCTGGCTGTGCTGAAGGCTGTGTATGGGATACTATTTTCTTCTAATGATATCTGGTGAAAGCCTTTAAGTAAGTCAAAACTGGTAAAATATTTATTCTGACCTAACAAAGATAAAATATCGTCAGTACATGGCACTGGGAATCGATCAGGGATCGTCTCCTCATTTTACGACGGAAATCTACGCAGATACACCATGCTCAATCTTTTTTCGGTACAACTATTAATGGAAAATTATAAGGGCTGTTCGATTTCCTAATGACTCCTTCTTCTAGCATTTTACCTACTTCATCCTTTATCTCATTCTGGAATTTCATAGGGAGTCTGTACGAGGGTACATAAATAATTTTCTGCTTGTCCTTTAACCTTATTTGATGCTCGATCACATCTGTTTTTCCTAAGGATCCATCCGTATTGGAAAAAACATCATGATACTCAGTTAAAAGTCAAAAAAATTTCTGCTGAATTTCTTCTTCTTGAATGTCTTTATTGATTTTATTTTTAATAGATTGCAAAAGGGATTCATCCGCAACTGATTGAGCGTGATTGATTTCAGCAACGGTAAGAATACGATGTTTATAAACTTCTACATCCAAGATATGTTGATTTTTGTGAATTACTAAAGTGGTATTTAAATGATTACAGACTTCAATATTACATTGTTGATGTGAGCCTACTGTATAAATAGATTGTGTGACGGACAATCCGTTAGTTTTCTAAGTGTCGGAGAGGATTAATATTTCAGATCCCGGTAACGTTTTCTTTATTTGCACTATTAAATTCGAAGGTACGTTCGGCTCGATAGATTGCGTGCAAGATGATATTACGGGTGAACGAGAATTATGTTGGGTCACGTATATTATTTCTTTATTAGTGAGACAAGTTATTGGTTCTTCAACATACGTCACTGTTTTATTTGTCGTCTACATTTTATCCAAAACTGATTTTAAGGTATTAGAAGACTTATAGAATTTTCCTTTGATATACATGCCGTGCTTGGCAGGGGCTAAGATAATGTTTTGATTGCCCATAGATGGGTATCCTATAATTACAGCTGGATACATATCAATGTTTTGTACAACAACAAATGTATCGGCAAACGTGAGCTTACCGACCTTGAACTGAACATGAGTTACGCCTATTACATTTAATTCATTATTTCCTATACCCGAGAGCCTTACTCCGGACTTCTCTATTGGGAAGTTCAAAAACAACAAATGATGTGTCCTCAAATCCATGATATTACGTGGACTACCAGAGTCACAAAATTTACAGCATATAATGTTGGTCGTAACTCATTTTGGCTTATTATTGTATGAATTCATTGCAAATCTACGGGAGCATGCACTGATTTATTTAATTCGGCCGTGTGTTTCATAGGAAAATCTATTGCCTCACAATGATCTGACAAAACGTTAAATGGATTATTCAATACTACTGATGTTGATATGAATGACCTTGACCCAACATCACTCTCTTCCCCACTGGAGTTAATTATGTGGTATTTGCTTTCCTCTGCACATTCTGAAAATTAGTCTGACCTTGCGAGTTCTGGTTTGACGGCCCAGGATCAGCGTTATTTGAAGTACTATTTGTTTGTTTCTGATTTTGAACTACATTGACGTTTGGCTGTTTCTTCTTATTGAACTGAGGATTTTTTTTTTTTCCATATGGAACTGACTGTGGAATTAACTGTGTATTTCTAGGAATCTGTTGTGTCTTACGCGAGTAGCACTGACTATATGAATGAGTCGAACTATTATGTAACGAACAGAATCTCGTTCTGCAGTCTGCAATCAAGTGACCTTGACGTTTGCAATTATAACACGTCATTCCTGCAACTTGACTATTATGAACTACGTTTACTTGTTGTGGCTTAGTTTCATTCTTTGCAAAAACTTTTGTAAACACGGGATCAAGATCTTCGGAGGCGTGGGTTCGAATCCCACCACTGCCACCAATTGTTGGTGTGATACTGTTATTAACACACATTCGGGTTCCCATCAAATGTCATCTTCAATGTGTTGTAATATTAGACTTGGTAGGTTACATCTTCAAGTAAGTCTAGGTAAGTTAACTTTAAAATAGTTTATTCCTTTAAAACAGTTATTAACATCTCCATCACAGGAGTAGGAAGGGAAACAACACAAGAGAACTAGGCGAAGGTTGTAAATTATATTACAGTGGAGCAAATATGGAAGGAAGAAATGGAATAGGAATAATATTATCGAAAGAGTTGAAGGAAAATTTGACTGGGTTGAATAGGAAAAATGACAGAATTATGATTTTAAAGCTAGGACTGGGAGCAACAATAGTCCATGTGGTGTGTGCCTATGCCCCACAAACTGGATGTACAGAAAAGGAGAAGGATACATTCTGGGAGGAGATGGACCAGGAGTTTGGAATAATTCCTGCAAGGGAAAGGGTAACTATTGGAAAAGATCTGAACAGCCACTTGGGAATTAGTAGAGGCGGGATAGAGAGAGAGTGCATGGAGGTTGGGGTGTGGGTGAGAGAAATGATGGGGGAGAAAGAGTGATTGATTTTGCATTGGCTTTTGACCTAGCAATGATCAACACCTTCTTTGAGAAGAAGATTAACAGATTGATTACATACAGTAATGGTGGCAGGGAGAGCCAGATAGATTTGCTTCTGTGTAAGAGAGACCATCTGAAGGAAGTTAGAAATTGCAAGGTGATAAATGATTAGTGTTCTATCTCATGTCTCTTCAATGTGATATATAGTTGTTAGACATATAGGTTACTTCCTCTGAATAAGTCTTTGTAAGTTAACTTTAAAACAGTTTATTAGTAACTCCATCACAGGAGTATGGATGGTTTGGTCGGATGACCACTCCGTATGACAATTGAAATAGAACTCACAAAAATATCAAGTTTGGTGATAACGTCTCATTAGTTATCTCAGCATTTTACATAAATATGATTACACAAGATTACTACCGGAACACATCTATTTCCGTGCAAAGATCAAATAAGTCAACTGTTTCTCACGGGATGCTTGTCTTGTGTTTTCTCTTCATACAAAATGTTACTACATTGCAATGATTTAGCTTGGTCTTGACTTTCGTATCCTGTCATGACTTGACGTTCCCACACTCCTAACTTCTCCATTGATCCCTTGGGTCATGGACTTTATTATGTATATATTACATTAGCTCGGACAGCTACCTTCAATTAATTAAACTATAAAAAGTACGTTAAAAATATATTTTATATCTATTTTTTTTAACTTTAGCCACAAACAAGTGATCAAGGATGAATGTTCAAATAGGTACATTAAAAAAATGCATGCCTAACGGATATTGTCAAAAATAAAGAAAAATGCCTGGAAAATACAGATTATTATATGGTACATTGCTAGCAAATGATTATGTGGTACCCCGCCCCCCAAAAAAACTGATGCACATATGATTCGGTAACTTGTTAAAGAATAGTTGTCACCTTTGTCAAAAATACAGATTATTATAATACGGTAACTAATAAAGAATATTTGTTACCTTGGTAAAGATATAATTTCAGTGCACAAAAAAAATTCCTGGTACGTACACGCACCACGGTTTCATATATATATATATATATATATATATATATATATATATATATATATATATATATATATATATATATAGGGCTTATATATAAATATATAGGGCTTATATATTTTATAGATGCCCAAAAAGATACGTTTATTATAAAATATACGGCTTATATATTTTATTAGATGGCCAAGAAATGTTTTTAAAATGCAAATGTCAACTACACATTACTAGCGTACTAGCCGCTTTTCGTGCACTTCACTATTCCAGACAATTTTACTCCTTCGAGTGATTGAAATGGCCAATTTCAAAAGGCTCTAAATTGAAAAGTTTTCAAAAAATAAGGAGTGTTGTCTGGACATGGCAAAACGTTCCTCTTGAGCTCCACCTGTCTTTGCCTTAACCTACGCCAAACAAAGATGTTGACGGCGATAAATATCATCACCGTAACGCTGATTGATGCTAGTAACACGTAGAAACGAAGATCTGCAGAAGTTGGTGCTGGGTGGTCCATCTCGGTTAATTTCATCAACCGCTTAGCCACTCGTGCGTTGTATGGGAGAGGTAAAGATAGGATTGTAGTGGTCCACGTGAAATTCGCGAAGTAGGCCCGTTCTCTGATGATAGCGTTAATTCCTCGGACCGTGTAATTCATGGACATACCAATGCAACCATCTGCTGCAACAAATATTTGGGAATGGGACGTGGGTCCGTCCGGGCATGATACATTGAAGCCGGCCTTGTCGTATCGTATCCACGAGCCGTTGTTCAGTATGCAATTGAACTCATTATCGTCAAAGGGATAAAGTTTTTTCAGACAATTTTCATATGTATGGGAGAGAGCACCGTTTAGCACTATACCTAACTCACATGAATCCATTGATTTTTTATGGAATTCAAAGTGAGTTAATTTATCTACGTCTTTAATGACCGTATATGTTTCCTTATCAGGGGAAATCAATACGTGTCCTGTCAAACTGGATATTGCTGGGCTTGAGTTATTTGTCATGAAAGTCGGGAATGGTGATATCTTGTATTATTGCCAGGCATCGGAAGAATCAAAGGGAACTGTAATCATGATCCTGTAATTTTCAACGCTTACTGTAATTAGGCTATAATAAAATTCTAACCTATGAGCGTCTAACAAAGGAACATAACCTATTTTCTCCCGTCCATTCTCCAAAATTAACGTTAAGTCTTTTATTGGCAACAAATGTGGTGAGAGAACACCTTTAGTAGCTAACGTAATAGCTTCCACATAGTCTTTTGATTTCTCAATGAAATGTGCAATTTTAGTATGGATATGATCTATTTCTGAATTTTGATATGTTAACATTGCCAGCAAGTTTTGTACTTCCATAATCTGGTTGATATTACTAGAATGTTCGTTCACCAAACTCATAATTTGTCTAATTGATGTTAACTGATTCCTTAGTTCTGATAAAACTAATTCGTTTTCATGTTCCAAGAACTCAATTTTCTTATTTTGATTACTAATTTTAAGACGATTTGAAATCCCTAAGCCTAAACTTGCAACAGATCCAAAGATGTTTAGTGCAGCAAAAATGAACGGGTTACGTCTTTCAAGGTTAGTGTGTCTTACTGTCCCCATCAGAAGGTCACGAGACAAAGATTCTGCCTCGTAAGTCTTATTTTGCAAGTCCTGCGATAGAATTTCTGCCACTCTTAGTGTCGTTGTTAGCGAACTCTCTATATTAAAAGGAAAATGTCGCTCTTTAAGCTAGTGACGTCATTCTCTGGGAGAAAAATAGCTTGCATGTGTACTTCTATAACTATATTGCTTGCAGTAATAAAAACGTCTTCTGTTCTCTCAACTATAGTGCCATATTTAAAATCTATACTTTTAGTTTTAGAGCTCTTCCCACACGAGATAAATGTCTGAGCGAACAATATCGCTCCTAACAATAAAAAGTTCATCTTGGAAATCTGGAATGGGAAAAATATATGTAATTACTCCTGTATTAAGAAGAAAAAAAATGTTAACATAAAAATATCATACAAGTTCTATAGATAAAAAAAAATCCCTCACTTCCTTCTCTCTTATTTTAATTTCTTATGTGAGCCAATGGTACAATTCTCTCATCAGTGGGTTGGGATACGTTTTGAACTCTAAATCTATTGGCCGTTAATGTTTCCAAAATGTTAAATGGGCCTTCAAACTTAGGTGTTAGTTTGTAATTGAGTCCTTTACGTACATTTACCTTCGCTATTTAATCATGATTCCTTTTCATTATGATTTGTGATTCTTCTAAATTCTTTCGAAGGATATCAAAACGACTTTTGCTTGCATTTATACATTCTTTTAAAGGATTTGATAAATTAGTTGTAGGAGTTAATACATGGAAAGGCCTTCTATCTGGGGTACCATACAATGCCTCGTGCGGCGACATTTTAATTGATACATGATATGAGTGATTCAGAGTACTTAGTACCGCAGGTATTGCAATATCCCAGTTGGTGTCTGATCCCCGTAGTGTTAATCTTAATATGTTTAAAACCTTCTTATTCGCTCTTTCTACTAGCCCATTCGACTCTGGGTGATAGATCATGGTATTGATTTTCTTTATTCACACAATGAGTTAAAGAAATGCAGAGAGCCATCTTTCTTCAGGGCGATGTGTAAGGGTAATGACCATGGGCTTGAGACCTTTTTGTAAAGTCCCATTTCTTCCATTTCGGTGAACGTTTTTTAGCGGCTGCCAAATGATCCGATGCCAGATGTCTGAATCTGGCTAACACTGGGGCCACATCTTCTTGATATGGTGGTGATGAGTACCGTATTTAATGGGAACCTTTGCTGTGCAACGAAGTTCTGTATGAAAAACTTCCTTGTACGATGTGAGGATGTCAGAGTAGGCATCCGTGGGTGCGTTGATGTGGAGAGCTTGGTTGGAGAGGCGTCTAGGAGTATGAATCTGTGTTGATTAACCGTTGGTGAGCTAAATTGACCATGAGGTGGATATGTGAGAGGAAATCCTCACCAAAGATTGACAATGTAATGTCAGCAACGAGAAACTTCCAAATATATTTGGCGTTTCCAAACAATATTGTAAGAGTTTCATAAACATGAGTTGGTATCGCAGATCTGTTGGTAGCTACCAGGCAGAAGTAGTGTCCAGTAGAATGGCTTTGCAGAAGTGAATAGCAAGCACCCGTGTCTACAAAATATCGCACGCAAGTACTTGCGTCATGTAGAAGGAAAAGATTAGTGACAGGGGAGACCACCTCAACAAGCGATGACCTACTTAGACTTTTTTTTAATCACTGATAACCATTTGCACATTTCTTCTCAGCAGCCCCGAATTTGGAGTGGTAGTATCATAATTGCGGCCGATGAGCGTCAGTAAGGGGCTGGAGAGGTCGTTGGTTGGGGCGTAGGAGAGGGGTATTATATATGGGTAGTGGGTGACTTTTTCGCTGTTCCGGCACGTCAAGGGGTGGGCGTCTGTGTCCTACCTCATTTACTTCAGATTCGGTCTATGTTCAATACCTGTCCACTTCATCAAAAGGGGAGGCATTGGTGGAGGTCTGAAAAGTGGTGAAGTGGCTTTCCATAAGGGATAGCAGCACGTACATGTTTGGAGTAGGCGGCGTACCCAAAGGGTACGAAGTAGATTCACCTCATGATGAGAGCGAAAATGGTCATTTTCCTGAGGACGAGCAATGCTGAAAACTTTCGATATGTGGGCAGCCGGTGATGGCAAATACTGCTCCAGGAGTGATGATTTGAGGACGTCGTACATTATTGGCGTGCTTCCTTGCTTGCACAGCCAATCAGATATTTCAAGAAAAGTGTCCTCTGTGATGGCCGCGAGAACGTGATCTGCTTTGGTTCTTGACCGAGGCACACCCTTGATGCAAAACTGGACTACACCACGCTAGAACTCGGCGAATGCTTCTCCGCTGGCGAAGGACGGTAGTTTCAGAGATGTGGAGTTGATATTAGATTCAGTGTCGGAAGGCAGTATCATGAAGCAGTAAGACAGAGCAGTGAGGGGGAAGGCGTGAGGGAGCTGGTCACTTTGCTGGTCACTACTATGCAAGCAAGCAGTTAAGAGTTGATGGAGAGACAAGTCGAATGCAACTATCTTTATTTGGATGAAGCATGAGTACTTATACAACCTGTTCCAGTCAAGACGGCAGAAAAATTCAAACACAATTATGCAGAAAAATACAGGCATGAACAGGTTATCATTGCAGGGGGAGAGCAATAACGACAATATAAAAAAAAAAAACAGAAATACTGTTACAGTTTACGAGCGTGTGTGATACACATGCAGATTAGGGCATGATAGCACCTCCCAACTGGAGAAACAACTTTTCTTGTTATAACAGCATGGGAGTCATTGTATACTAGGTCCAAGCAGTTACCAGACCTGTGGATAGCTTCACTTATCATCTATTCACAGCCTAATTCAGCTGCAAAGTTCAAAGATTTTAAGCCATAGGAATCAGCAAGAGACAGAATTTAACTGCTCTCTATAGTAAGCGTTGAAATCACCAACAAACATAAAAGAGGCCTCTCTATCATCTTTTTGCATCTTAGTTATAATGTTAAGAAGAAAGTCAAAGATTCGGATTCCGTTTGATGGAACACAAATAATTGTTATGCCTATCACAAACTTTTATAACTGGAATCTTATGATATCCTCATTTATAGCAAGTCTTATGGGAAGTAAGGTATTCAGTCCTAATATATATCGCTATACCCCATGCCATAGGAATGGCATCCAAATCCATAACTATTTTGCTTCTTAATACATGGAATAAGCTTTATAGAATATCTTACTGTCTGGGGGCAACTGTAAGGTCTCTAATATTACTATGTAATCAAAGAATATTGTAATACATCATTATTATTATTATTATTATTATTATTATTATTATTATTATTATTATTATTACAAGCTAAGCTACAATCATCGTTGGAAATGCAGGATGCTAAAAGCCCAAGGGATTCA
This sequence comes from Palaemon carinicauda, assembly GCF_036898095.1. Taxonomy (NCBI): domain Eukaryota; kingdom Metazoa; phylum Arthropoda; class Malacostraca; order Decapoda; family Palaemonidae; genus Palaemon; species Palaemon carinicauda. The sequence continues at coordinate 7,385,229 of NC_090754.1, forward strand.
ATAGGAAAAAAACTAAGAACAAGGAAATTAATAAACAATAAGAAAAGTAATGAATAGTTGAAATAAAGTATTTTATGAACGGTAACCACATTAGATTAAATCTTTCATACGTAAACTATGCAAACTTAAAAAAACACAATAGGAAGAGACATAAGACAGAATAGTGTGCCCAAGGGTAGGCTACCGTCAAGCATGAGAACTCTAACCCAAGACAGTGGAAGACCCTGGTACATATGCTTTGGCACTAAAGATTAGAGAATGATAGTTTGATTTTGGAGTTTCCTTCTCCTAGAAGAGCTGCTTACCATAGCCAAAGAGTTTCTTCTACACTTACAAAGATGAAAGAAGACACTGAATATATACAGTGCAGAAATTAACCCTTTGACGGATGAAGACTTGTTCGATAACCTCAGTACTGTCAGGTGTATGAAGACAGAGGAGGATACGGAAAGAATAGGCCAAACTATTTGGTGTGTGTAGCTAAAGGAAAAATGAGCCGTAACCAGAGAGAGGGATCCAATGTAGTACTGTCTGGCTAGGCAAAGGACCCATTGACTCAATAGCGGTAGTATCTCAACAGGTGGCTGGTGCCCTGGCCAACCTACTGCCTAACACTGATGAAATCTGGGATGCGCTGGTCCTGGATTTTGCTCAATATCTCTAAACAGAATACGAATTTAAAGTTTGTGGGGTGGTTATTAAGTACTAAAAGAGAGGTGAGAGGTATGCAAGTGGAGTTTATTCTTCAAAAATTGAACTTTTATACAGAGAGTTAAGAGCAAGAATGACAACAATATTCAAACAGTATAAAGCTTGCGATAGCAAGCTTAAACAAGTTTTACTATTATCAGTGCGGGAGAGAGCGAGAGATACAAGAAATAACATTACAGTGTAGGAATGTGCATGAAACGTGGGGGTAACAAAAGCAATAAAAAAGTCTCACTTAGATTAATTACATAAAAAAACTCAAAATAAATAAGATATATGATGTTTTGAAACTTTTATAGTTCTTTATCAACAAAGTAACCAAGAAATGATATGGTGATGATAAATAAGTCCAATGTCCAGAAAACTAGAATGCAAAATTTTCTTTAATCAGGAGAATTACAAATATATATATATATATATATATATATATATATATATATATATATATATATATATATATATATATATATATATATATATATATATATATATATAATATATATATATATATATATATATATATATATATATATATATATATATATATATATATATATATATATATATGTGTGTGTGTGTGTGTGTGTGTCATCATTATCATTGTAACTAGTCCACTACAGGACAAAGATCTCAGATATGACAGTCCACTCCCATCTGTTTATGGTCTTTCTAAGCCAGTCTATACTAGCAAATTTCTTAGCCTGCCAATCCATCGTCTTCTCTTCCTTCCCCAGCTTCGTCTCAATTTATTGTCCATCTATTACCGGTCATTCTCATAGTATGTCCTGCTCATGCCCATTTCTTTTTCGTACTCGTTGTAAGAATATACTCTACTTAGTTTGCTCTTGCATCCATTTTGCTCCTTTTTCTCTCAGTGTTATCCTCATTATTATTCTTTTCATTGCTTTTTGACCTGTAACTAGCTTATGTTCTAAGGTTCTAGGAATGCTCCCACTTTGTGATGCATAAGGTAATACTGGAGGGACTATCTGATTAAATACTTTTCTTTACAGAAGAAAGCTTGTCATTCTATGCTTATCATTCTTTTAATTTCGGTCTTATGTCTTTAGAAAATACTTACTACCTGTCATAAGTACATATGTTCATTCGTTCATAATCATTATTTGTTGCCTTTCTACGTTTTCATTGAGCAATATCTTAGTTTTACTCATATTGTTTTTCAGTCTTACTTTTCTGATTTCTGTATTTAAATCTCTTATTGTTTGCAATTCCTCCAATGATTCAGTAAACACAGCTATATCATCTGCAAATCTCAAATTGTCAAGGTCTTTCTTAGTAAAGTTAATTCATACAATTCCCTAATCTTAATTCTTAGAAACTTGTTCTGGGCATACAATGCATAATTTAGGAGGGATAGTGACTCCTTGTCTAACTCCTTTTCCAATCAGAATTTGTTCATTATCTTTATGTAGTTTTAGGATTACAGTACTTCCCACACAGATATAATCAAGTGTTCTAAGATAAGATTATTCCACTCCTTGGATTTAAAGAGCTTTCATTGCTACTGAGTTTTTGACAGAATTAAAAGCTTTCTTATAGTCTAAAAATACCATATGTAGTGGTTTGTCATACTCTGTTGGAGTTGTCATTAGCTGGTTATTTACATGGATATGGTCATTTGTTGAATACCTGCTTTTAATGCTTGCATGCTCTCTTAGTTAATGAAAGTCCAGCTGCCTTTATATCCGACTTAATAAAATCATTGAAAATATTTCATACATTACTGAGAGCAAACTTGTTGGTTGGCAATTTTCCAGGTCTTTGGTGTCTACGTTATTGAGAATTAGTATAACGATGAAGTTTTTTCAAATTGTAGGCATAGAAAATTCTTGCACATATTTTGATTAAGTTCATCGACATTTACTAATATGAAAAATCTTCCATCTATTAATAAATCAATTGTTAGGCTATCTTCTCTGTTACTTTGTGTCTTTTCATAGGGGGGGGGGGGAGCCATGTACCAACCATGTGTCACATGATCGTACATAGTTTATAGTTTATTTTGTGTATGTATTATGCTTGTATCTTCGCTCTTCCCTCGCACTAAAAAGAGCCTGAATAAACATGTCTGTTTTTCTCATCGGTAATGGTGTCGATTTTGAACATGAAATTTATTGTTGCCTTGAGCTTTTCTATATATAGAACACTCTCCTTTATATACAAAAGCTCAAGGCAACAAGAAGTTTCATGTTCAAAATCGACACCGTTATCGATGAGAAAAACAGACATGTTTATTCAGGCTCTTTTTAGTGCGAGGGAAGAGCGAAGACACAAGCATAATATATACACAAAATGAAATATGTACGATCGTGTGACACACAGCTGGTACATGGCTCCCCCCCTAAAAATGACATACTGTACATATTAAATAGGGAACCCTGATCTAGAGAGGCAAACTGTAGGCGGGTCATCTGGCAGGAGATAAGCAGGTTTTAGATGATCAACGGAGACCCAGTCTTCTTTGCCACGAATGTTTAGTAGGAATGCTTTAGGACTGCGTCGGATCACAAGGAAAGGGCCCGTGTAAGGGGGCGTTAGCGGGGGCTTGCTAGTGTCGTTGCACAGGAAGACGGGCGTTGCAGAGTGCAAATCTGTTGGTATGTGATGCTTCGTTGGGGGCTAGTAAGTCTGGCGGCATAGAGTAAATTTTCCCGCGACGTGACGTATGCACTGGAGATCGTCGGAGGAGGTTGTAGAAGGAAAAAATTCGGCAGGAACGACCAACGGGTCGCCATACACCATTTCAGCTGCCGAGACGTCGAGGGCGTCTTTAGGAGTGGTCCTTAGTCCCAGGAGGACCCAGGGAAGCTGAGTAAACCAGTTGGAATCCTTGCAGAGGGACATCAAAGCTGCTTTGAGGGTGCGATGAAAACGTTCAACCATTCCATTGGCAGCGGGGTTGTAGGCCGTTGTCTGATGTAGGGTGATGCCCAGGAGATTTACTAATGATGTCCACAATTAAGAGGTGAAAGTGGTACCCCTGTCAGAAGTAATATGCTCAGGGATACAAAATCTTGCAATCCATCCTGAGAGTAATAGATAATAGTTAATCATGCCCAACAATTTCTGCGAAGCTTTGACGGTCAAGGGCGCGGGAAGTCCTGAACGACTGCTACCTTCTCAGGGAGGGGATGGACTCCTTCAGGAGTGATGCGGTGCCCTAAGAACGACACTTTGATGGCGCCAAAGGTACACTTGTCGTACAGGGCTACAAGGCCGTTTTGTTGCAAGCTGTCGAGCACGATGAGCAGGTGACGGAGGTGTTCCTCTTTTGAGGAGGAAAACACAAGTATGTCGTCCACATAACATACACAGAAAGGGAGGTCCCCTAAGATGCCATCCATGAGACATTGAAATGTGGCCCCGGCATTATGAAGGTCAAAACAGGAGTAATTGAAGGTGTATGTACCAAATGGAGTGGTGATGGCGGTCTTGGGGATGTCTTCTGGGTTCATAGGCAACTGATAATACCCCTTCAGGAGGTCGAGCATAGAAAAAACCTTCGCTTTGTACAGGTAGGGGGTTACATCGGCGATGTTTGGGAGGGTGTAGTGATCCGGTTCTGTTTGCATGTTCAGGCGCCTGTAATCCCCGCACGGATAGAGGGAGCCGTCTTCCTTCAGAACGATGTGTAAGGGTGACGACCATGGACTGGAGGCCTTTTGGCAAAGGCCCATTTCCTCCATTTCGGCGAACGTCTGTTTGGCGGTTGCCAATCGTTCCGGTGCCAGACATCTGAATTTTGCGAAGACTAGGGGTCCTGACGTCTTTATATGGTGATAAATACCGTGCTTGGCAGGGGCCGTGGGCGTTTGGCGAAGTTCTGGACGGAAAACTGCCGGATACGTTGTGAGGAGGTGGGCGTAGGCATCCGTGGGTGCGCTGATGTGGAGAGCGAGGTTGGAGGGGGCGGGTTGAAGAGGTGTCGACAAGTACGATTCTGCGTTGACCAATTGTCGGTGGGCGACATCAACCAGGAGGTGGAAATAAGAGAGGATATCCGAACCGAGGATTGGCAATGGGACGTCAGCAACGAGAAACTTCCAATTAAATTTACCGTTTCCGAACGATAATGTGAGGTTCTCGTAACCGTAGGTGGGTATCGCAGATCCGTTGGCAGCTACCAAGCGGACGTAGACAGACGTAGACAGACTATGTCGTGTCCTGAAGAGTTCCCTTGGCAAAAGAGAACGATAAGCACCCATGTCTACCAAAAATCACACGCCCGTTCCTGCATCATGTAAAAAGAAAAGATTAGAAACACTGGAGGCCACCGCCACGAGCGATGGCCTACTTACACGTTTTATGGCCACTGACAATCCTTAGCACATTTCTTCGCGGTTGCCCCGAATCTGAAGTGGTAGTAGCAAAACTGCAGCGGATGGGAGGAAGTAAGTGGCTGTAGAAGTCGTTGGTTGGGGCGCGAGCGTGTGGTGGCTGGTAGGTTGCTTTGTCGCCGCTTCGGCACGTCACGGGGTAGGAGTGTATGTCCTACGGCATTCACGCCAGCTTCGGTTGATGTTGAATAGACGTCCTCCTCGTCAGGGGAGGAGGCGATGATGGAGGTCTTGAAGTGGTTGTCCATAAGGGCGTCGGCTTTTGTCATCAAGTCCTTTATGGCTAAACTATCGACATCGGGTATGGCAGCGCGTACAGGTTCGGGTAAACGGCGTATCCAAAGGGCACGGAGTAGGTTCACCTCACGAGGCGAGCGATACTGGTCATTTCCCTGAGGGCGAGCGAAGCCCTTTGGTCCCTCAATGGTTGTTGAGAGAGCTAGAAAAGCTTTTCTATATGGGTGGCTGGCGACGGCGAGTACTGCTGCAGAAGGTGTGTTTTGAGGGCGTCATACGCTATTGGGGTGTCTCCTTGTTCACAAAGCCAGTTGGATATTTCCGGGAAGGTGTCCTCGGGTATC
>NC_090754.1:7395875-7400875 GCF_036898095.1 Palaemon carinicauda
ACTACATCAGAAAAAGTTAAGTAAAACGCGTGATGGAATGGGAAAGACATGTGTTATCCCAAAAAATTCTTACAAAGTTTTCAGTCACTATCAACTTCCTTTACATGAGCTCATCACCCCAACTCAATACAAGGTTGGGTTCTGATCTCCATCTTTTCTCGATGAGAGCTAGATATGCCAAGAAACAGATTATTTGTCCTCTCGCATCAGTGACCACACCCGGATCAGCTGAGTCTCTTGTGATAGTTTCCACCTGGTTACCAACAGGTGATTCATATCTTGTTGTTTGTCGAATATCCACCATCAGATTTTATGTATTGCTATTGCTATAGTCAATCAATCTTTTCATCAAGATATACATAAACTCTTAAAACTACGTCTAGGTAGTGGGTTGGCCCGGCCACCGGCCACCCTTGAGATACTAGTGCTAGAGAGTTATGGAATCTTTTGACTGGCCAGACAGTACTACATTGGATCCTTCTTTCTGATTAAATTTTTTTTTCCCTTTGCCTACACCCACACACAGCGAATAGTCTGGCCTATTCTTATCCATTTTCCTCTGTCCTCGTACACCTGACAACACTGAGATTACCAAAAAATTCTTCTTCACTCAAGGGGTTACTGCACTGTAATTGTTCAGTGGCTATTTTCCTCTTGGTAAGGATAGAAGAGACCCTGTAGCTATGGTGTGCAGTTCTGGGAGAAGGACACTCCAAAATCGAACCATTCTTTTAATTTCGGCTCCTGTCATGGGGAAGCACTTATTGTCTGTCCTAAGTACATATATTCATTAACAATCTCTAGAGATAGGTGCAAAAGTTCCTGACCAAGATTAAGCAAAACTATCAGAAAACATCAAAATCATAATAGAAAAAGATTAAAAATAGAAGAAATGTTTAAGAGTAGCGAAAAAGAATTAGCAGAACTTTTCAAAACTATAAACAAACTAAAAACCAAGACATTCCTGAACGCAATAAACGTAATCAGACCAAAATTTCAGAAGCACGTTGAACGTTATCTTAGTCTTACTCCTATTCATTTCAAGTCCTACATTTCTGCTTTCTTTATTCAAATCTTCTATCATCTTTTGTAACTCCTCTCATGACTCACTAAACACAACTACGTCATTTGCAAATATTAAGTTATCAAGGTATTCCCCATTATTATTAATTACTACATTTTCCCAATCTAAACTCTTAAAAGCTTCTTCTAGGCATGCTATGAATAATTTAGGAGAGATGGGATATCCCTGTCTAACTCCCTTTTCAATAGGAATTTTCTCACTACCTTTATGTAGTCTTAGGATTACTGTACCTGGTGTATAGATATCTTCAAGGGTTCTAACATAAGATTCAACCATTCCTTGTCTTTGAAGGGCTTTTATTACTGCTGAAGTTTTAACAGAATCAAGAACCTTCACATAGTCTATAAGTGCCATACATAGTGGTTTGATTAATTCAACTTCAAAAGCCTAACTGTTCTCTTGGTTGATCAAACATTACCTGTTCTTCTATTCGGCGTAATATGTTTTTTTTTTTTTTATTAAATATTTTATAAAAAAATACTGGCGCTTAGTCAGAGTATCTTCTTTTTTTTTTTTTATTAATTTGTCTCTTCTTCCTTTCTTTAGTGCTTCTGAAAATTTTGGTCTGATTACGTTTATTGCGTTCAGGAATGTCTTGGTTTTTAGTTTGTTTATAGTTTTGAAAAGTCCTGCTAATTCTTTGTATTATGTGATGTGTAAAACAGTTGGGTATGGTGGAGAAGGATTGGACTAGATTGGTAACGGGAAACTAACTGACATAAAGTATCCTAATGGCACTGTTCTTATTAGCAGAACACCACGGGATCTTCAAAGCATGCTTACCAGAATACATGAAATAGCACCTGAGGTTGGGTTGAAGAGAAACAGAAGAAAGACAGAGATGATCAGAATGGAATATGCAATTGAAGATGAAATATCATTGGAAGGAGAAATGATTAATGGGGTGGAATCATTCGAATATTTAGGAACTATGATCTTTTATACAGTATCTTTAGTATTTGAAATTAATGAAAGATTGACAAAAGCAAATCAGGCAAATGCTAGGTTAAGTAAAAGTTGGAAATCAAATCGCCTGAAACTACCAATAAAACTCAGGCTATATATATCAGTTTCGTGTGATTTGTGTTACTATATGGACATGAGTCGTGGTATAGCAATGAAACAATATCCAACAGATTTAGTAGATTTGAGCACAAAGCCCTCAGAAGAATATTGGGAGTTGAAACGCAGGACAGGATTGCAAATTACTTGAGTGCCATATTTGGACGAGATCATGGTGAGTGGTAGATGGAGATGGTTTCGGAATGCTCTTCGTACTCCCAAAGAGAGATTAATTCACCAAACTTTCAATTGGCCTCTACAAGGTACTAGAAGAGTTGGAAGTCCCTAGCCTACATGGCTGAGGGCTATGAAACGTGAAGTAGGAGATGGTGAATGGAGAAGATTTTATAGTAGTAAAACTTGCTGAATTGTCACTCTGCAAGAATGCTCTATACATACAGCTTGGAAAAACTTTATCCATATACTAATTTATAAAGAGAGACACACAGAATACGTGAAAAATTACCGCTCAATAAATGTACTCTCTGTAATATATATATTTACAAAGATCATATTACACCGAATAGAAAGACAGCCAGATTTTAATCAACCAAAAGAACAGGCTTTGTTTAAAAGTTGGTATTCAATAACTGGCCATATGTAATTAACCAGCTATTGGGAAAATCACCATAGTATAAAACAAACACTATATATGGTATCTATATACTATGATAAAGCTTTTGATCCTACCATTACCTCAGCAGTAATGAAATCCCTTCAAAGACAAGGAATAGATGAATCTTATGTTAGAGCACTGGAAGATATCTATACAAGAAATATGATAATCCTAAAAGTGCATAAAGATGCAAAACCCGATTGAGAAAGGAGTTAGACATGGAGACCCAATCTCTCCTAAATCACTCTCAGCATGACTTGAAGTTTTTAACAATTTATATTGGAAAAATGTAGGATTTAAAATTAATTAGGAATACCTTAACGGTCTAAGATTTGCAGATGACCTAGTTGTATTTAGTGAATCATGAGAGGAATTGCAAATAATTAGAATAGAGTAAATAAAAATATAGGACTGATCATGAATATGTGTAAACTAAGATAATGTTCAATGAAATGCAAAAACAACAGATAAGGGTTATGCTCAAATCTCTAGACTAGAGACAGTTCATGAATATATGTAATCAGAACAGAGAGTAAGTGTTTCACCCGGACACGAGATCGAATTTAAAAGGTGAATAAGTTTAGGATGGAGAGCTTTTGAAAAACAGAATGATATTATAAAAAATAAAATGCCCCTTGCTCTAAAATGAAAAGTATTTAATCAGATTGTCCTACCAGTTTTAAGTTATGCTTCAGAAAATTGGAGCCCTACTAAACCCCTTAGAGGCTTAGAACATAAGCTAGTTACAGGTTGGAGAGCTATGGAATAAAAGGATGATGGGGATATCACTAAGAAACAGAAAAGGAGGAACATGAATATGAGAGCAAACTTAATAAGAGAATATTCTAACAACATGTAACAAAAGGAAATAGACATAGGTAGGACTTATAATGAGAAAGACATATACTGTAATAGACATTCATGAAGAATAACAGAGCTGGTCCCTAGAGATAGCAAAAGAAGCAGGGGAATTAAGAGAAGACGATTGATTGGGGATCTAAGAAAGCCTGATGGTGTGGAATGGCCCTAAAAGACCATAAACAGATGCAAGTGGAAGGTTATATCTGAGTCCTTTGTTCCACAATGGAATAATCATGGCTGATGATATATATAAACACACACACAGACACACACACACACACACACACATATATATATATATATATATATATATATATATATATGTATATATATATATATATATATATATATATATATATATGTATATATGTATATATATATATATATATGTATATATATATATATATATATATATATATATATATATATATATATATATATATATATATATATATATATATATATAAACAGTGGACCCCGCCATATGACATTAATCCGTTCCGGAGTTGGGATTGTAAGGCGAAATCGTCGCATGGCGGGCAATAGAAACATATTGGTAATTAGCTAATGCATTCAAAACCCCAGGTAAAAACATCAAAATCTTATATACATATTAAGAAATAGTAACAAAATAGTATAGTAATACTACTTATACATAATATACATGTAGATATTAAATAACATTATAAATAAAAGAATATATAAAGGAAAAATTAAATCTTATTTACCTTTGGAGTGACGTGACTTGAGCTGGTAGTGGGTGGAGGTAGAGGGGGGAGGAGACGGCCAATATAAAAACGTATCAATGCTAATTATGTTACACTTAATAATGAATTTAATTTATTAAACACTTAAAATTAAAATGCATTTTTTTTTATTTTTCTTTTTTTGTAATTTTTCTATGAATTATTTTTTGTTAGAAATTAATTTTATACAGTAGCACTTCTTCATCTCCACTTTCTTTTCTAGCCTTTTTACTAGAATCACTCATATCATCTTTGCTTTCTGATACTTTTTTAAAGAAATATCTATCCAGAGAAACCTGTTTCTGACGACTCCTCAAAATATTTCTAAAATGACTCACCCACATGTGATTAAGACTGTCCATGAGACGACCTGTGAGAATTTTTTCTGGGTGTTTTTTTCAATGGATCTATTAAAGTTTTCATACCAACTGATATTTCTGCCGATGTCGTTTCTTCTGTCTCTCCCACCTCCTCGCCACCACTAGTGCTGCTCCTCTTGAATGATGGTCACCGGCATTGCCTTCAACTCCTTCAAGTCTTCAGTCATAAGCTCCTCCTTTTGCTCCTTGATAAGGTTATTGACGTCAGTCTCATCGACAACAATGCCCATGGACCTCCCGAGTGAAATTAT
>NC_090754.1:7405875-7415875 GCF_036898095.1 Palaemon carinicauda
AGGGAGATTAATAACTTCCTGCAAATGACTGGGTTCCGAAATTTAAGAGGACAAACTTGTGCTTTTCAAGGAACTCAATAGTCGCGTGCAGTTCGCAGTGCTGATTATGAATGATTCCGAAATTTATGTAATTATAACTCGTTGGTTCTTTGTTATTTCTTTGAAATCGTTAAATTGCAAAAGTATGTGAGGCCATCTGTGAAATGACATGAAATACAGAATTTACCACCCATATTTCAATAACAGTAATTTTCACATCCCAAACTTTTCCAAGGTAAACCTAAGCCAACTTACCACAGGCCCCAAGGGGTTATATAAATGCGAATATTGATGGAAAATAATTTCGCGTGAAAAAGAAATATTGATTTTCTGAGGAGAGGTGCCGAGAATATGTTATAGACGTGTTGCATGTTGTAGAGTGATCAACTCTAATTGTATTGCCATGAAAATCACAAACCAGGGAAAGCTAATCCCATATCATGGAAAAGTGATGATTTATGTCCTTAGATTTCAACAAACGAAGTGCCTGGGAAATTTTCATTAAGATGTCTTAAAAAAATTTATCACTGCCATCCATTTTTAAATTTTATGTAATTTAACAGTGAAAGAAGAAAAACATTTCTATCATTCTCCTAGATTATTTTTTTTTATCAATAACTTGAAACCATAGATTTTATCATATCATTTAAACATGCACATGAGTAATATTTCTATATTAGACAAAATGGGCTTTCGGAACCTAATGATCACTTCTACATCTCTCGGTGACCTTAAGGTCACCTGTATTTAAAAATCCGACTAGCTAGGCCTACTTACGTTTCGCATGGAAAAGCTAAAGATGTCAAGTCAAATGCTTGCTATCGGCTGACACGTTATTGCACGGGTTTCGCAAACCACGTTCCTATTAGGGTCATATTTGCTTTCTCAGATTTTGGTTCCCCTCTTACTTCTACCAGCGTCCTCATTGCGCTGGAGTCCAATGCCCCAGCCACAAACAGAAGAAAATAAAACTGCAAATAGTTCATATAACAACATTCCATCTCATCATCCCAATAATATATGCAGTAGTGAACAAAATGCGGGCACAGAGAATGGTAATTGTTCAAACTGGAACAAAGGGTAAACAAACAAAGGTGGCACAATAGACATGCTAATCCAGAAGTCCTTTTACCATGTCCTCATCTTTGATGAAGTTGATAACAATTCAATTGTATCCGTTCGACTTGGGGAGAAACAGGAAGAGGCAAATAGCGATCTCTCTCTCTCTCTCTCTCTCTCTCTCTCTCTCTCTCTCTCTATCTCTCTCTCTCTCTCTCTTCAACAGAGTAACAGCTTTAGGGCAATTGCATTTCATCTATTGAAGATTGTTTCAAGGAGAGAGAGAGAGAGAGAGAGAGAGAGAGAGAGAGAGAGAGAGAGAGAGAGAGAGAGAGAGAGAGAGAGAGTGTATGTGTCTGCGAGCAATCACAACAGCTCTTGACTTAGTGAGAGTGGACTCTCGTTGCTTAAAGCGTTATTTCTCCGTTTGAATAATTAGAATATTTTATAATTTTTTGATGACTGCTTTCTTTTGATTAACATACAATGGATGTTTTGAAAGAGAGAGAGAGAGAGAGAGAGAGAGAGAGAGAGAGAGAGAGAGAGAGAGAGAGAGAGAGAGAGAGAGAGAGAGAGCGTGTGTGTATTATTTTACATTTGACCACGATACTGTGTTGATTTTCATCCATATAGTGATTCATTAGAGGTAATTCGAAAAAAAAAACTTCATTTGAAAAACTTTATAGTTTGCATCTAAATCATGCTATGAGCAAATCATAAGTGAAGCTACTCACAAGTCTGGTAACTGCTAAGACTTAGTATACACTCACTCAGGCATTATAAGTTAAGGTTGGTTCTCCAGTCAGGGCATCTACATCATGCCTTAATTTCATTAGTAATTAACACTGACAACCTATCCCAGATATATCATACTCATGTAAGATTTATATAAAATCTCAAACAGACTGGAATGAACTTTTGTGTGATCTTTTGAACTTGAATTGGTCACAGCTGTATAATAGTGTTGAGCCTGTTGGTCTTTTAAATGAGAAACTGGTTCAGTGATGACTGCAGACGTGCTCATTAGTTGACTCAGGAGGCCTATCATCTTTCAAAGCGTAACAGATAAAATATGACTGGTAATATCAGGAAAGAGTTTTCGCTTAGAGAGTAAGTGAGCCGTTAGGTTGTAACTGAGAAGTGAGGTGAGTGCAACTAATCTTTATCAAGCAGACATTGAGTTTAAGTTTTAGAACTTGCAAGAAAGAACGTCACAAGAATTCAAACCAAATAAAACATGAGTAGTCAGGCTTACACAGGTTGGTCTATTAATAGTCCAGGGAAGAGCGAGTGATAGGGTAAGAAAAGCAAAACCATTACAATGTACGAGCGTGTATGAAACACATACGGTACATGGCTTCCCCCTAAAAAGGACTCACATGTGAAGTAGGGCGCCCTGCCCTAGAGAGGCATACTGTAAGCGGGTCTTCTGGCAGGAGATATGTAGATTTTGGGCAGTCAATGGAGACCTAGTCTTCCTTATCCCAAATGTTAATTATGAAAGCCTTCGGCGCATTATGGATTATGAGGAAGGAGCCCGTGTAAGGGGTCGTTAAAAAGAAAAGAAAAGACTAGTGACATCTGAGGCCACCGGCACAAACGATGACCTAATTATACATTTTTGGCCACTTATAACTGTTTGTACATTTCTTCGTAGCAGCCCCAAATCTAGAGTGATAGTAGCATAATTGCGGCTGATGGGCGTCAGTATGTGAATATAAAGGTTGTTGGTTGGAGTGTGAGGGAGTGGTGGGTGGTGTGCTGATTTGTCACTGCTCCGTCATGTCATGTGGTGGGCATCTATGTCTTACTGCATTCAGGTCAGCTTGAATTGATATTGAATAGTTGTCCTCTTCATCAGGTGAGGAGATGTTAATGGAGGTCATGAAGGTGGTGAAGTGGCTGTCCATAAGGGCATCGACTTTGGTCATCAGGTCCCTCATGAGCAAAATATCGACATGGGGTTTGGTAGCTCGTGATGGTTCGGGTAAGCAATGTACCTAAATAGCATAAAGTAGGTTTACCACACGAGGAAAACCGTCTGTGGCAGGTTGCAAGGGAACAATTCTGGTCCTTTTCCTGAGGGCGAGCGAAGCCTTTTAATCCCCAAATGGTTGTTAGCATTCGTGAAAGTCTTTGCTATAAGAGTGGCTAGGAATGGCACATATTCCTCCAGATGTGTTTTCAGAGTTTCATACTCTATTAGGGTTTACCTTATGTCGCAAAGCCAATCTGAAATTTCCCGGAAAGTGTCCTCGGGGATTGCCACAAGAACATAGCCTGCTTTGGTACTTAAGTGAGTTTTGCCCTTGATGTGATACAGGACTTCGGTATACTGGGACCAGGCGTGCTTCTCAGCTGGCAAAGGGCAGCAGTTTCATTGAGGTGTTGTGTGTCAAAGAGATAAGTTTGGTGTGTGGTATGGTAACAGTAGACACAGTAGTGAGGGGGAGGTGGTGAAGGAGCTAGTCCTTCTCCAGTGGTCACCAATATGTGAGTAATCTGTTTTGTTGTAAATGAGAGGCGAGGAGAATACAACTAATCTTTATTAAATAGACTTCGAGCTTTAGTACCAGTACTTGCAAGCAATAAAGTCACAAAAATTCAAACAAAATAGAATATGAGTTATCAGGCTTACACATGTTCGTCTATTAACAGTACAGGGAAGAGCGAGGGATAGGATAAAAAAGCAAAATCGTTACTGTGTACGGACGTGTATGAAAATTAATACAATTTAACCATAAAATAAATCCTTTGTGGTACAAATCCACAACATAAGTGGTGGGCTACCCTTCAATCTGCACTTCTTGGTGTAGACATAACAGTTCCTCTTTTACTTAAACCATATGGCTCTGTCACTCATTGTCCAAGGGAAAAGTCATTCCTTTTTGGCTAATGTGTCTAATAGTAAGCTAAGGAACGAGAAACTTGATCTTTCTCATTCCTGATTTCCTGAAACTAAACTAACTACATCCGCTTTTCGGTCTCTTGACATTAAAGCTCTCATGATGGATCTAGATGCTCAGGAGAGTATAGACACTAAGTGTATTTTTCTTTTGTATTTCATAAAGACATCACATTTCTTAGCTCCTAAGTTATGTTATTTTCTGCAAGTTAGCAAGAAGTGGTTCATTTATCACTTGTTGGATGATTGGTAATATTACTCGTTTATATAAATGTGTTTTTGGTAGCTCAGGCCCTGCGGATTACTGTATAGTTTCCATAAATCCTATATTTAATAAAGTTTCTTAATCATCTGTTCCCTATTTTGCAATTTTTCTTTCGTAGAACCCTTCAAGCATGTGATGCCCTTCTTACAATCCCCAATGTTGTACAGAAATCCACTGCTTGTGATCAGGAACTTCATATGATTGGCCTTGATTATGGTTTTGCATTTGACCGTGATAATCATGAAGGAGTTGTTCTCAATCTCAAACAGTTTGGAGTGGTTTGGTCTTAGCATTATTACTGAATTTTTAATTAACAGATTGCAAAGCGTTGTTGTTGATGGGGACTATAGTGAACACAGGTATGTGATATATGGTACTAATTGGGGGTAGAGTTCTTTCCCGATTATTTTCCATACTATATACACATGACATGTGGTTTTACCTTGAAAGCAATCTCGTTCCATAAGTAGATGCTGCTACTCTCCTTGCACCAATTTCATAAACAAAGTAGATCTTGGGTTGGTGAATCCATTAATTGAAATTCAACTAAAATTAGTGCATGGTGTAATTTGGTGCATGATGTTGAACCTAACAAAACTTACAGCATAATTGTAAGTAGGTTGATATGATATTTACTTTTGAAAAAAAACATTTTCTGTCACTTCTTCAATTGGCTTATCTAGAAAATCTTAATATTTTTGGTGATCAATTGACTTCTATTTTAGATAATTTCTGATCCTTATCCATATCTAATTTCTATTCTCTTCTATTTTACATGATTTCTGGTACTTATCCATACCCAATTTCTATCGAGTTCTATCTTAAAAAAATGTTGGTCCTTATTCATACTAAACATTTATCGACTTTTATTTTAATACATTTTTTTTCCATATCCCTACCAAATTTCTATTATATTTTATTTTAATCAATTTCTGGTCCACATCCCTGCCAATATCTATCGGCTTCTCTTTTAATCCTCGTCTTCTTATTCATAACAAATTTCTATTGATTTCTACTTTACTTTATTTCTGGTCCATATCCCTGCTCAATGTTATTTACTTCTATCTCAAATAAATTTTGGTTTTTATCCATACCCAATTTCTATCAACTTCAATTTAAAATTTCTTTTTCCATATCCTTACTCAATTTCTATCGCCTTCTATTTCAATCCTTTTCTGGTCCTTATTTCTACTCAATTTCTATTGATTTCTACTATAATAAATATCTAGTCCATTTCTATTTTAAAGAATTACTGGTACTTATGCTTCCCAATATTCATCGACCTCTTTTTTTACCAATTACTTGTCTATATCCCTACTTAATTTCTATCGACTTCTATTTTGAAAAACTTGGTCTATCTTAAACAATTTCTACTCATTATCCATAACCAATTTATATTGAATTTTATCTAAATATATTTCTGGTTCTTTTACCTAACCAATTTTTTTTTACTTCTATTTTGAATATTTTTTTCTATCTTTTTCCATACCCAATATCTTCCGACTTCTTTTTCAAACAATTTTATTATGGTTATCTATACCCAATTTTTAGTGACTTCTATTTCAAATAATTTTTGGAGGTTATTCGTACCCAATTTCACTCGATTTTATTCTAAACAATTTATGATCCTTATCGATACCTAATTTGGATTCTCTTTGATAATTTTGATAATTTCTGGTCCTTATCTATACGAAATTTCTATCGACATATATTTCAAATAATTTCTAGTTCTAATTCATACTCAATTTCTATCGATTTCTATTTGGTTCAATTTTTGGTCCATATCCCTGCTCAATTTCTATCGACTTCTATTTTCAATAATTTCTGGTCCTTATCCAAATGCATTTTTTATCGAATTTATTTGAATCAATTTCTGGCCCATATCTATATTGAATTTCTATCGACTTTTACTTTAAAAAATGTCAAGTCCATATCCCTACCCAATATCTATCAACTTCTATTTTAATAAAATTTTGGTCCTCATCCATACCCAATTTCTCTCGACTTCTATTTCAAATGATTGTTTGACGTTATCCATTCCATACTTCTATTGACAGCTATTTTACTCAATTCCTGGTCCTTATCCATTCACAATATCTAATATCTTCTATTTTAATTAATTTCTGGTCGTTATACATACCCAATTTTTATCAATCACTATTGTAATCAATTTCTGCCCATATACTCACTCAATTTCTATCGACTTTTCTTTTAAAATATTTCTGGTCCTTATCCATATCCAATTTCTATCAACTTCTATTTTAATCACTTTTTTGGTCCATATCCCTGCTCAATTTTTATCGACTTCTATTCTACATAATTCCTTGTCCTTATATCTACTCTGTTCCTATCGTCTTCTATTTAAACCAATTTCTATTTTGATTAATTTCTGGTTCTTATCCCTACCCAATTTCTATCGCCTCTATTTTCATCGATGTCTGGTCCTTATCAATCCTCCATTTCAATGGTGTACTGTTTTAACCAATTTTATTAACTTCTGTTTAAATAAATTTTTAGTCTTTGTCCATCCACAATTTCTATCGACTAGAATTTTACAGAATCTTTGGTCCTTATCTATACTCAACTTCTATTGACTTCTATTTTAATTAGTTTCTAGTCCTTATTCATACCCCTTTCTTAATTACTTTTATTTTAATACATGTTTTATCCTTATTCATACTCAATTTTTTTCGACCACTCTTTCAATCAATTTCTGATCTATATCCCTCCACAATTTCCATTGATTTCCATTTTAAATGAATTCTAGTCCTTATCACTACCCGCTTTCTATCGACATCTATTTTCACCAATTTCTGGTCTTTATCCCTACCCAATTTTTATTGAATTCTACTTTAATAAATTCCTGGTCCTTATTCCTACCAAATTTACATAATGTATTATAATCCAATGGTCCTTATCCATACTCAATTTCTATTGGTTTCTATTTAAATCAATTTTTGGTTCATATCCCTAACTAATTCTTATCAACTTCTATTTCAATCGATTTTTGGTCCTTATTCGTACCCAATTTCTCTCGATTTAAATTTCAAAGAATTCCTGGTCCTTATCCATTTGCAATATCGATTGTATTTTTTTTTCAATAAATTTCAGGTCCTTATCCCAACCCAATTTCCATCGCCCCTTATTTTAATCCATGCCTCCTAGTCCTGATCCATAGCCAGTTTCTATTGATTTCTATTTTAATTAATTTCTGGTCCATTTCCCTGCTCCATTTCTCTCGACTTCTAATTTGGATAATTTCTGGTCGTTATTCATATTCATTTTTTATTGACTTTTATTTTGATGAATTTCTGGCCCATATCCATATTCAATTTCTATCGAGTTTTACTTCAAACAATTTGTAATCCATATTCCTTCCCAATATCTATCAACATATATTTTTATCAATTTCTGGTTATCACCGCCACCCAATTTCTCTGGACTTCTATTTTAGAATTCCTTTTTACCTTATCCGTAACCAGCTCCTATTGACAGATATTTCACTTAATTTCAGGACCTTATCCATACAGAATTTCCCATGACTTCTATTTTAATAAATTTCTGGTAGTTATCCATACCCAATTTTTATGAACCTCTGTTTTAATGAATTTCTGGCCCTTATTCATATTCAATTTCTATTGACTTTTATTCTAAGCAATTCATGGTCCTTATCCATACCTAATTTCTATCAACTTCTATTTCAATTAATTTTGGACCATATCCTTGCTCAATCATTATCGACTTCTATTTCAACCACCTTCTAGTACTTATCCCTAACCCATTTCTATCAACTTTTATTTTAATCAATTTCTTGTCATTATCCTTACCCAATATCTATCGCTTTCTATTATAATCGATATATGGTCCTCATCAATAGCCAATTTTTATCAATATCTCTTTTTAATCAATTTCTGGTCCATGTCCCTACTCAATTTCTATCACTTCTTTTTTTTAAATAAATTTTTAGTTTTTATCCCTACCCAATTTCCATCGACTGCGATTTTAAAGACTTTTTGGTTTTTATCCATACTTTACTTCCATTGACTTCTATTTTAATCAATTTATTGTCCTTATCTATGCCCAATTTTTATTGACATATATTTATATCAATTTCTGGACAATATCTCAACTCAATTTTTTAATTGACTTCTATTTCGAACAATTCCTAGTCCTTATCCAAACCAGTTTTTTTTTAACTTTTAATTTTAATCAGTTTCTGGTGCATATCTATTCTCAATTTCTTTCGATTTCTATTTAAATAATTTCTGGTCCTTATCACTACCAGATATTATCGTCTTCTATTTTCACCAATTTCTGGTCCTTATCCCTACCCAATATCTAATGACTTAAATATTAAGCATTTTCTGGTCCTTATTCCTACCCAGTTTCTATCGCCTTCTATTTTAATCCATGGCTGGTCTTCACCTATAAAAATTTCTATTGCTTTCTATTTTAATAATTTTTTGGTCCATATCCCTACCTACTTTCCCCCAACTTCTACTTTAATCAATTTCTGGTACTTATCCGTACCCAATTTCTAATGAATTCTATTAAGAAAAAAGTCTGCTCCTTATCCATGCCCAATTCCTATTGACTTATTTTAATCAAGATTTGGTCCTTATCCATACATAATTTCTTTTGGCTTCCATCCTAAACGATATCTAATTATTCATACCCAATTTCTATTGACTTCAATTACAAGGTATTATATATATTAATAACCTTTTCTTCTATTTGAATTTTTTTTTCTGGTCATTTTCTATACCCAATTCATATCACCTTAGATTTTAAACAGTTGCTTGGCCGTATCCAAGTTCTTTCGACTTCTTTTTAAAAAAAAGTTTTGGTCTTTATCTATAATCAATTTATATTTACTCGTAGTTTGAATAATTTATGGTTGTTTTCCATACCCAATTTCTATTGACGTTTTTAGAAAGAAAATTATGGTCTTTATCGATACCCGATTTCTATTTTCTTCTATTTTAGATAATTTCAGGTCGTTATCCATAGCTAGTTTCTATCGACTTCTTTTTTAAACAATTTCAGGTCTTTATTCAAACACAGCTTCTATTGATTTCTATTTTAATCAATTTATGGTTTATATTCCGACTCAATTTCTATCGACTCCTATTTCAAATAATTTCTGATTGTTATCCGTACTAATTTGCTACCGACTTATATTTTAATCAATATTTAGTCCTTATCCCCAAACAATTTTTAATGACTTCTACTTTATCAAATTTCTGGTTCTTATCCCTTCCCAGTTTTGATCACTTTCTATTTTAATTCATATGTGGTCCATATCCAACCCAATTTCTATTGATTTTTCTATTGGTTAATTTCTGGTCCAAATCCCAGGTCAGTTTTTATCGACTTCTATTTTATATAGTTTCTAATCCTTTTCCATACCAAATTTCTATTGACGTCTGATATGATCACTTTCTGGTCCATATTCCTACTCAATTTATATTGACATCTATTTTGAATTATTTCTGGTCCTTATCCATACATAATTTCTGTTAACTTTTATTTCAATAAATTTCTGGTCCTTATCCCTGCCTAATTTCTACCGACTTTTATTTTAAATAGTTTCTGGTCTTTATCCATACCCAATTTCTACCAATTTCTATTTTAACCCGTTTTTTTTGTCCTCATCTCCACCCCATTTCTATTGACCTCCATTTCAATCAATTACTGGTCATTATTAAAACCCAATTTCTATTGCCTTCCTT
>NC_090754.1:7420875-7430875 GCF_036898095.1 Palaemon carinicauda
TTTTTCATTAATTCTTATATTGTTTATTAATTTCCTTGTTTCATTTCCTCACTGGGCTATTTTTCCTTGGGTTTATAGCATCCCGCTTTTCCAACTAGGGTTGCAGCTTGGCTAGTAATAATGATAATAATAATAAGTTTAATACACCGTAAATTTCTGTCAAACAAATCAAGACGAGATTCAGCTACTGAAGACCTGGCGGGAAAACAATACTGGAAACAAGCCAAAATAAAAGAATTAAAACCGTTCTTCAGAATAGATCGAGCACAGAAAATTTTTAGACTCCCTCAATAAGCAATTTTTCATGCAATTGAAGAAGAGATAGTTTCTCAAAATTAAACATATTATTAGGAATCTCACCTGAAATTTTAAAGGAGTCACAAAGAGTTAAAAAAAGGAAAAACATTATCAATGCTCAGATCCATATGTTGAGGAGTAGGACACATTAGGGACAGTTTTAATTAACGAACCCCAGACATGATCAGATGTCCCCAGTCCCCACTGCAGGACCAACCTTACTTGTTATAACATCAAGGGCTTCAGTGATTACTAGGTCCAGCACAGCTACCAGACCTGTGATCAGCTGCACTTATGATTTGATAATAGCCTGGTGCAGAGGCAAAGTCAAAACCTCTTAAGCTTTTGCGATCACTAGGAGAAATAGAATTCAAGCATGCTCTAATATGAGCATTGAATAACCAAATACAAAAGAGGCATTTCAACCATATTCTTGTATCCAAGCTATAGTGGTAAGAAAACAATCGAATAAACGGATTTTGAGCGAAGCAAAAAATCTATTTCTGGGTGAGATAGCCATGTCATCCTGATGGAAGGTTCCTAATAGTAGCTTCCTAAGGGATGTATGTATAACAGTGATATTCCCAGAGAATTTACCTTTAGGTCTCCAGAATTCTAACCCCTGGCGCGAATATCCTTAAAATTTCTCTCAAGGATATCGCATAATATCAGGGGACGTATTCTATAGAGTATCACGACAGCGTCATATCCAAGATGGCGGACATTCCTTGTAGCATTGAGCATGGTGCTACAGATACAGTAGTTTCGGGAGGGATTCTGTGAAGATCTAGGAGGGTGGATCCATCAGGGCGACATGGCTATCTCACCCAAAAATAGATTTTTCGCTTCGCTCCATATACGTTTTTTGGGCTTAAGCCATGTCAACCTGATGGAAGCATGCCAGAGAATTACTGTATCTGTGGATTTTCATCAGTGCCTTAACCTTGGGACAATATTTTTATGGTCATCTGGACCATTTGAGACAAATGACGTTAACGTTAACCGTCATTATCACTAATCATAAACAATGTTAGTGCTTCCTGCCCCCTACAGGGAAGAGTCATTCTAGACGGTAGAAAAGGGGCCTCAAGGTTAGCATATATTGTATGAACAAACATAAGTATACACTGGGTATACAAACGGTCTCACAGTTTGCATATATTGTCGGAACAATATCGGTGTCCATTATATCCATTGTTTGTAAGCATACAATGATATGAAGTTTACTTGCATGAGTAAGTCAAAGAACTCTGGCATCTTAAATATGCAAATTGTCGGGCGAATTAGGATGCAATTACATCTAATAGACATTTATTTCTAATAAATGACGAAATTAATTAACAAGTAAGACGAATGTAGCATGATAAAGGAATTATACATGCGACATATACAGAAATTATTTCCCCTTTTTTGAAAGGGAGGAAATGATGAGTGCCACTCTCAGACTGAAGAAAAGTTTTTTAATAAAATTTTCCTTCATAATTTCTGTACATGTCATATCCTATCGACACTGTGTACTACGTACACACGGCACGAGTGTTATCTGTATAATTCCACAACTGAGATTTTGAACAGATTTAGTGTCACCATGGTAACACTCATTTAAAAGGGGATCACACTAAAAGTGCTGAAACCTTCTCCCTTTAATTGACAGTCCCAATCAATTAACTATTCATCGCAGAAGTAGACGACAGGTTTTAATACACTACCTGCCGCCACCACATAATGCTTCAGTTCATGGACCTGCTTAGCATGGTGTTTGTAGAACACTCTGGATGATTTCCATCCAGTATATGAGCGAAGACGCCTAAAGTCCATATACTGAAAAAAGTTCAGTGATGAAGCAATTTTTCTCGGATCATGATCTGCGGGAGTACTGTCAGGATCTGCTCTGCGAATAAAGTAGGTGAGCTTCGCCCTCAGTTGTTTTAGGGATAAGTTTGATCCAGAGGTTTCTCCTTTAAAGAGCTGTCCTCCCTTGAAGTCTGAAGCTCTACGAAGATAGACCTTTAGACACTCTACAGGACATAGAGAGACATCTTCCTTCAGAGGGCAGATTCTTTAGGGACCCCACCTCTTAGTAGGTAGCTCGTTCTTAGCAAGAAATGTTGGATCAGGAAAGAGATTCTGTTTTCCCGCTTCTGTGAACTGAATGTGACCCTCATCTCTAGATAGGGCCACTATTTCACTAACTCTAGCCCCAGAGGCTATAGCGAACAGAAAAATAACCTTTTGGGTTAGATCCTTGAGGGAACAATCTTCATTGTTCACAGATGAGGCATAATGTAGGACCTTGTCCAAAGACCATGAGATGGGCTTTGGCGGTGCTGCAGGCCTAAGCCTTGCACATGCCTTCGGGATCTTATTAAAGATTTCATTCGCCAGATCCACTTGAAAGGCATATAGAAGAGGTCTAGTCAAGGCTGACTTGCACGTAGTTATCGTGTTGGCCGCCAGACCTTGATTTTGAAGGTGGACAAAGAAGGACAGACAGAAGTTCATTGAAATTTCTTTCGGTCCTTTTGCTTTTACAAAAGCAACCCACTTTTTCAAGATGACTCATATTGTCTTCTAGTTGACTTAGACTTGTATTCTTCTAAGAATTCTTTACTGCCTTCTGAGATCCCAAATCTTTTCCTAACCACTAGGGCAAGAAAATCATGAAATGAAGGGTTTGGGCTCTCTGTGATAAATTGAAATCTTATTAAAGATTTCATTCGCCAGATCCACTTGAAAGGCATATAGAAGAGGTCTAGTCAAGGCTGACTTGCACGTAGTTATCGTGTTGGCCGCCAGGCCTTGATTATGAAGGTGGACAAAGAAGGACAGACAGAAGTTCATTGAAATTTCTTTCGGTTCTTTTGCTTTTACAAAAGCAACCCACTTTTTCCAAGATGACTCATATTGTCTTCTAGTTGACTTAGACTTGTATTCTTCTAAGAATTCTATTTGGCCTTCAGAGATCCCAAATCTTTTCCTAACTGCTAGGGCAGGAAAATCATGAAATGAAGGGTTTGGGCTCTCTGTGATAAATCGAAGGCAATTAACTTCTGAACCTTCTGAGATAGTACTGGGTTCAGAACTAGGGCCAGCCTCAGCCTCAGTTCCTTCACTAAAGGGAACCGGTTGCTCTTGGGCTACTTGGGAGCCAACAGAGCCACTCTTCCCAGGAAGGATCTCAGCATGTTGAGGACCTTCAGCAGGAGATTTGATGGGATGAACAGGAATTACTGAGTCCATCCTTTCCATACTAGAGACATGATGTCTGTTATCTCCACTAGAGGATCCTCGTATGGGGCTACATATCGAGGTAGTTTCTTGATGACGCTCGTGATGAAGAGGTCAATCTGCAGCTCGGGGACTTGTTCCCATCTGGGAGAGAATAGGTCTGTGTCTGTGGAGCATTCTAACTCTATCGGCTTGAGCCCGAGTAGAGCATCTGCTGTCACATTGCGGATCGATTGTACATGAACTGCTGTTAGGTGCCATCCTTTTAGGCAAGGGATGGCTAACATCACCTAAACAATATGAGACGCTCTCTAGCCTTGTCGGTTCCAACGTCTCATTATCGCTTTGATGTCCCAGATCAGCCTGAGGAGGACTGATCTGCGCGGAGAGAGTTTCCCCACCCACGACAGGACTAACATGGCCATGGATAGAAATGACGGAATCCCTTGGACTTTCCTCTGATGGAAGTGAATACCCAATTATTCCGACTAGGCATCCAAGCGCATGATCTTCAATAGTCGGGGTAGTTGGAAGGGTAAGGTCTTCAATAGGCTTTTGGCCTTTGACCATTGTTAAAGAAGCGATTAAGGGAAGACCTATATCAGTCATTTTAGATCTCTTTGAGCTTTAGATGCGTATCTTCTCCAGACTCTTAAAGCATCTCTCAGCTGTGCTCTTAGCACTGGGTCTGTCACTATTGCGAACTGGAGAGAGTTCAGAACTCCTCCCTGTTAGCATCTTGGAATCCTGACTCATTACCATAGTCTCTTGACCGACCCTGCGATCTCCTTTTATATCCCCAAGGGAAAGGAAAGTTGGTGTGACCATAAGTTTCAATGGTTTTTTAACCATTGAAATCTTTAAGCTGGAGAGAATTGAAACTTCTTAAAGCTTATCTTGCATCCCCGATGTTCCGGGAACCGGATCACTTCCTTGGATGCTCATAGACCTGCCACTTCGGGTGCTGCCCACCCCAGCCTTTCGTCCAGGTACATTGTTGCCTGAACCATTTCTAGGGTTGGTTTTTGCGTGACTGTGTCCGCCAATCCCGTGAAGATACTTCGGACTGTGTTTAGTCCGACAAGTATCTTTCCTAGGACATACATTATTCTCTGTAACTTGAATCCTTGGTAGGAGGAGAGGGGGTGACTGACTGGAAGCTGCCAATAGACATCTTTCAGGTCTGACAAGACTGCAAACACCCTTTTTTAAATAAGGTCCTTATGTTTAGAAGGATTAACATTCTGAACTTGCTGTTTTATTTGAACTTGTTGAGTGGCGACTAGTCCAGAATGACTGAGTTTTCTTGAGTCCTTCTTGTGAACACCAAACAGCCTTCCCTAGAATTCGATGGACTATACTTTCCTTACCACCTGTATGCTCTAGAGCTCTAAGGTACACTCTTCCACGAGAGGGTTGGAGTGTAGGAAGAGTTGAGGAAATGATGGTGGAGGCATGTCTATTTTCCATCCTAGTCCCATCTTGATTAGGCCTTGGACCCAAGGATCGAAGTTCCAGCGATCCTGAAGGAACCTCCCTCCTACCAGAAGCATCTCTTTGCTTCGCCTGATCAGAAGGTTTACATATTCGACCGCTTGCCTGTGGCACCACGGCCATCGTAACAGTGGGATGTTGTTGAACAGCCCGAGGAAAATTTCTAGACTTTTCCGTCTTCTTTTTAGGTGGAAGATTTTCTCTTTTTAAAGATGCCCCACTTTTGGAGAAGTCCTATGTTCTCCGTGGTGGCCTTCTTAATCACCTCTCTAACTACCTCGTTTGGAAAGAGGTCTCTACCCCAGATGTTGGAAGATATTAGCTTCCTGGTTTCGTGTTTCACTGTTGCAGCAGCGAACACAAACTCCCTAGAGGCTCTCCTAGCCTTTATAAATGCATAAAGTTCTTTTACTAAGGTGGCCATATGCATTTTGGCCAAGACCATGAGCATGTCTGGGGAACTTTGATGGGCTGAACACAACTCTATGCAGTTCTGTAGGGATAGGGAGGCTGCAAGTCTCTCCTTTGTCTCTTGTTCCTGGCCCAAAAGAAACTCTGAAAGTTTGGGAAATTCTCGCTAAACTGTCGTCTAGCGACAACCGCGTCTAGTCTTCCTACTGAAAAGGTTATGTGGACTTCCTTCTAATCCTTCTCCTGCATGGGAAAGGCTGGTGACAGAAGCTTGCACTCCTCGAGGGCAGGACATGGTCTACCTGCCTCCACTGCCTTGGCAACAGATTTAAATGCCTTCTTCGTAAAGGGGAATGATATTGAAGCATGAGCAAGAAAGGAAGGGTGTCTGTTACTTATTGTGAACACTTTCGACACCGAGTAACCCGCCTTTCTCAGGCTATTTGAAAAAATAGACTATGCCTTATCATGGTCGAGAATCATGACCTCCTTCAGTTCTGTTTCTTTTCTTGACGTTGGTTCATGCTTCAATAGAATGAAGCAATTAGAGAAAGCGTCAAAGCTTGGCCAAAACTGGATTTTGTCCAAAGGAACAGCACCTATCTTCTCCGAGATGTAGAGTTTGCCGTTTAAAATCGGCATAAACTCTGCATATCTCCAGGGATTGGTTTTTGAGCTTATCGGAAGGTCTTGGTCTCTGGGGCGTTTGTATGACCCTTAGGGAGTGACAAGTGGAGCTTCACAGAGCTCTATCTTGAATTTCGCTTCCTCCTTTTCGTCTTGTTTGCGAAAGTTTTCTATTAGATCTTTCATATGAGACAGTAATTGGTCCATTTTGTCTACTAGAGGGGTAGAGGGTGAAGATGTCGATGTTAACAGCTCTAGAGCCGGCACAGACGGAAGCAATTCCGACACGATGTTGTCCACCTCTTCCCGTGGGGGCTTCCTGCGCTCCGTCCCAAGGGCTATCTGGCCACAGGGAGGTGTGAATCGTGCCTGGGGCACCACTATTTCCTTACTTGCTTTCAGGAATAGTAAGCTATGCATCCTATCATTAGGTAGGTATGGTCCCGTAGAGAATTTCTGGAATCATCTCACCTAGTTGCTTAGTTTCGTACGAGCTGCATCCCTAGACTCTATCAACCTGGATTCGCAAAACCCTCGGACATTAAGATCCGACATACATTGCAAACTTGAAGGTTCCAATAATGCAGGGATTCGGAAATAATATTGTAAGGGGCATGAAACCTGCAATGTATTATGACCATAAAAGTACTTACTCTTGAGATTGCAGAAGACTACAACACATGTCATATGGGGTTCCTCCTGTAAAGAAAGGAAAGCAGAATGAGTATACAATTGATTATCTCACTAATAAGCAATATGTAAAAGTCATCTTTTAACTAAAATAGCTTAGGGTAGTAAGCTAGAAAGGGATAATGGGAGACACATACTTGTGTATCCCCTTCAAGCAAATGCTGTTACCTCCCCTCAGTATTAACCATAAGGAGATTCCTTTATCAAGGAACTCTAACGAAAGGGTTTTAATCCCTAGGGGTAGAAAAGTGTACAAGTCACTGCCAGATTTTATTTTCTAACACTGTGGGGTAAGGATGACTGATTTCTAAAAAGAGTGTTGAAGTAATTCTATTCTTTCAATATAGGAACGTTCTCAGCAGAAGCCTGAATAATGGTACCCAAGTTATGTTAGAAATTAACTACTGTATATTCATCCTATAGTTTTCTGTTTGCAGTATATACTATATTGCAAAATACCGACTACTGTATAATTATAAATTATGTAGTACAGCCAGTGTGCCACCATTGTGGCAAGCATCTGACGGCACTGTCCAGCCGGTATGACGCCGACTAGACTAGGAAATATAAAAGACATATATTTGTGTATCCTACCCAGCCCATATGCTGTGACCTCCCCTTCCAATATTAAAATCATAGAGTTTCCTGATCAGGGAAACTCAAGAATAAGGTTTCTAACCTTTTAAGGATAGAAGTGTAATACCACCAGCCCTTTAAATTATTTGATATTGTAGGCTAATATGAAAACTGTTTTCTAATAAGAATATTGAAGAAATTCTATTCTTTCAATATAGGAATGGTCTCAGCAAACATCTGAGCAATATTTGAAAATAACTACTAGTATAATATATACAATAGTTTTTCTATCTGCAGTATATCCTATACTGCAAATAGACTGACTACCTGTATAAACATATACTGTAATTCAGCCGGCATATAGCCGGCATAGCTAGTCCCTGCCAGCGTAGCCAGCATGCTAGCTTAAAGAGAGAGAGACAGCATGGAACGAAGGCTGCCGTATTACTGTGTATGTATACACTAATCAAGGATGTAAATATCTAATTTACTGCCTTCCTCCGGAAAGAAGGTTCAAGTAGAAGGGGAGAATGTAACATTCAGGCTTTCATCCAGCATCGAGTACCATCGCCGGCAAGGTCCGGCTAAAATACACACATTGTAAAGAATCAATACTCAACTTTCCAGAGGCGAAAGAAGCTGGAGATTGCATAATAATCCTTGAAAATTGATCGAAAAAGTTAGATCAACAGGGAACACCACCGTGCGAATTCGCTACAAAGTTAGGAATGTCAGCCATCTTGGATATGGTGCTGTCGTGATACTCTATAGTAGTATGGGAACTAGGGTAACCTTGATACGGCTTCCATTCTAATCTTGCCACTTTCCCCCTCGAAGCGTAAATGCTATTCAGGGCGCAGATAACTATGTGGTATGACGGGCCGAGAGAAGGTTGTGACTCAAAGACAGGATGAAAGCAACTGAGTGAGTTTATCATAGAACACACTCCTTTATATACAAAATCTCAAAGCAACAAGAATTTTCTCATGTTCAAAAATCGACACCATTACCGGTGAGAAAAACAGACATGTTATTTCAGGTTCTTTTTAGTGTAAGGGGAGAGCGAAGATACAAGCACAAAATGGACTATGTACGATCGTGTGACACATGGTTGGTATATGGCTCCCCCTCTAAAATTTACATACAGTAGTTGTTAAATAGGGTGCCCTGAATCTGGAGTGGTAGTAGCAAAAACTGCGCCGATTAACGGCAGTGAGTGGCTGTAAAAGTCGTTGGTTGGGGCGCGAGCGAGTGGTGGATGATGGGTGGCTTTGTTGCTGCCCCGGCCCGTCACGGAGTAGGCGTGTGTCCTACGGCATTCATAGGCGTGTGTCCTATGGCATTCATAGGCATGTGTCCTACGGCATTCATAGGCGTGTGTGTCCTATGGCATTCATAGGCGTGTGTGTCCTACGGCATTCATAGGCGTGTATGTCCTTCGGCATTCACGTCAGCTTCGGTTGAAGTTGAATAGGTGTCCTCTTCATCCCGAGTGGAGGCATTGATGGAGGTTTTGAAGGTCATGAAGCGGCTGTCCATAAGGGCGTCGACTTTGGTCATCAAATCCTTTATTGGTAAACTATCGACATTGGGTATGGCAGCGCGTACAGGTTTGGGTAAACGGCTTACCCAAAGGGCACGAAGTAGGTTCACATCACGAAGAGAGCCGTCCGACGCAGGTTGCCGGCAAGTGATACTGGTCATTTCCTTGAGGGTGAGTGAAGCCCTTTGGTCCCCCAACGGTTGTTGAGAGAGCTGAGAAAGCCTTGCTGGCGACAGCGAGCACTGCAGCAGAAGATATATTTTGAGGGCGTCATAGTAACGGTGAGGGGGGGAGGGAGGCGGGAGGAGCGAGTCACTCTAGGATCACAAATGTGAAAGGCCGAGAGAAGGTTGTGACTCAAAGACACGATGAAAGCAACTGAGGGAGTTTATTATAGAACACTCTCCTTTATACAAATTTTCAATGCAACAAAAATTTTTATGTTAAAAAATCGACACCGTTACCGATGAGAAAAACAAACATGTTATTTCAGGTTCTTTTTAGTGCGAGGGGAGAGCGAAGATACAAGCACAAAATGAACTATGTACGATCGTGTGACACGCGGTTGGTACAGTGGCGTGTCAAGAATACGTCCCCTGATATTATGCGATATCCTTGAGAGAAATTTTAAGGATATTCGTGCCAGTAGTTAGAATTCTGGAGACCTAAAGGTAAATTCTCTGGGAATATCACTGTAGTACATATATCCCTTAGGATGCTACTATTAGGAACCTTCCATCAGGACGACATGGCTTGAGCCCAAAAAAGAATCATCCAAGTCTGGACTGCGATAGATGGAACACAAATGAGATTTTTTTATGCCTGCCTCAGACTTTTATCACTTGAATCCCATGGTATCCACATTCATAGCGGCACTTATGAGAAACAAGATACTCAGTCCTAATATACACTGCTATCACCTTACCCTAGGAATGGTTTTCTGTTTCACAATTATTTGATTTTATAAACATGAATGCCTCATTTAAGAAATCAAGGTTCCTGAGAATAAAATAATATCGTACTGTCCATGACCACTGTAAGATCTCCAATATTGCCCATCATTCCACTAATATTTTTATACATTGGGCGAAACTGGCTAAGTCAAAGATGCACTGGTCCTGTATTTTGCTCAAT
>NC_090754.1:7438375-7455875 GCF_036898095.1 Palaemon carinicauda
CTGTCGAGAATTACACATAAAATTTTAAAAAGT
Organism: Palaemon carinicauda; assembly: GCF_036898095.1. Classification (NCBI taxonomy): domain Eukaryota; kingdom Metazoa; phylum Arthropoda; class Malacostraca; order Decapoda; family Palaemonidae; genus Palaemon; species Palaemon carinicauda. The sequence continues at coordinate 7,438,409 of NC_090754.1, forward strand.
CATAAAAAGTTAAAGAAACATTATCAATCCTTGACCTACTTACAATCATACTTTGACTTTTGTCAAGATTCAACTTCATACCCCATAATTTGCACCATGCGCTAATTTTACCAAGATCTCTATTGAAGGAGTCAGCAACCCAATATCTACATTCAGGAGATAGAGTTGATGCAAAGAGAGTACCATCATCTGCATATGTAACAAGCTTGTTTTCTAGGCCAAGCCACATGTCATGTGTATATAGTATGAAAAGTAATGGGCCAAGAACACTACCCTGTGAAACACCAGATATCACCAGATAATTGAATAATAATGCTAAGAAACGACCCACCCACTCCCAACTGTTTGAGTTTGAAAACAAAGGCCTCATGATTAACACGGTCAAAAGCTGCACTAAAATCAAGGCCAATCATACGAAATTCCTGGACATAATCAAGGGATTTCTGTACAGCATTGGAGATTGTAAGACCGTGTTAATCATGAGGCCCTTATTTTCAAACTCAAACAGTTGGGAGTGGGTGGGTCGTGCTCCAAGGCCTTTACAAAAACCACTTTACTACTAGGGAACAGATGAGTACTTATAGCAAACCTATTACGACGCTTTGCCAAAAGACGTTAATAAACTTTAGATAATATAGGACTTCATCTACCACAAACACATTTATACAGTGGGGAAGCATTACCAATTCTCCAAAAAGTGCTAAAAGCTCCTCTTCTTGCTAACATGCGCAAAATAACAGATAACTTTGGAGCTAAGAAATCTGCAGTCTTTATAAAAAACAAAGGAAAAATACCATTTGAGTCTATACCTCCAAAAGCATAAAGGTCTATCAACAGAGATTTAATTACACGAGATCGAAAAGCTAAACTAGTTAGTTTAGCCTCCGGAAAACAGGAATGAAGAAGTTTGAGTTTCTTATCGTCAAACACATCCACCAAAAGGATTGCCTTTTCCTTTGGACAGTCAGTGAGTTAGCCATCTGGTTTAAGTAAAGGAGGAACTGTTGCATCTACACCAAATAGTACAAATTTAAGGGTAGTCCACCAGTTATGTTCCGGCCTTGTACCAGAAATAGTTTTTTTTTATGGTTAAATTGTATTCCTTTTCAGTTGAAAAGGAATGCTTGAAGCTGAATATAGTTATTCCAAGTCAAATCTGATCTCTTTCTCTTCAAGAGATGATAGGCCTCCTACTTCTCCAAATAAGCACTTCTATAATCATCCTTGAACTATGGTTTGTCCTTCACTTGGTACCTTAGCTCACGAGAGGGGATACTCCTATCAATTATGTTGACTAGATTCTCATTCAAAGAGACAACAGGTTCAACACTACTATACAATTGTGATCAAACAATCATGCAAAATCTCATTCCGGCCTGCTTGAGATTTCATATAAATTTTACATGAGTAGGATACATCAGGGACAGGCTGCTCAGTCAGTGTATAGGAGGCCCTAGAAGTTACTAGACCTGTGAGTAGCTTCACTTATGATTAGCTCACAGCCTGATTCAGAGGCAAAGTCTAAAGCTTTTGGTAGGAGAAACAGAACTTAACCAATCCCTATTGTGAGCATTGAAATCACTAACAAAGACGAAAGAGGCCTGTCTATCATATTCTTGTATCTTAGCCATAATGGTAAGAAGACAATCGAAGGTAGTATCATCCATGTCTGGATTCCGGTAGATCAAGCATAAATAGAAGTTATTATGCCTGCCAAAAACTTTTATTACCTGAATCTCATGACATCCATTTTCATAACAAGACTTATGGGGAGGAAGGTACTCAGTCCTAATATACACCGTCATTCCCTTGGCCCCTGGGATGGAATCACGTTGCAACATTATTGGCTTCCTAAAACCAGTTATACGGAGCTCAGATGAGTGTCTCATATTAGAAACCAAAGATTTTGAGCACAAAAGAATATTATACTGTCTGGATGCAACTGTAAGGTCTTGAATATTTGCATGTAGACCACGATACAGTAGACGACATTGCCAAAATCTAGGACGTACTGGTACCGGATTTCACTCAATGTCTCCAGACAGCTTAAGAATTAATGGTGATTAAAAGGAGACATCATACCTACAAACTAAATTAAAAAAAATATAAAAAAAAACAATATGTACAGAAATAAAGTGATTGGTCAAACCCATAGACTATAGCAAAGGGTCGGAAAAACTGGTCAACATGGAGGAGCTGATACACCATGCAAGGCTAAATACCTTTCAGGGTAGCCACTTCATCTGAAGGGATGACAGTAAGGATGGTTTTGAGAAGAAATAGAATCAGATTAGGAAAAGACAACCTCTTGATAAACCACCAGTCATCCATGGTCCTTCTATTGAGTCTGCCTAACACACCATTTCGAAAACCAAGAGGAAAAAAAAGTCTGCTCGAGTGTGCTCTCAGGCAAGAGAACTCTAACCCAAGACAGTGGAAGACCATGGTACAGAGGCTATGGCACTACCCAAGACTAGAGAACAATGGTTTGATCTTGAAATGTCCTTCTCCTAGAAGAGCTGCTTAACATAGTCAAGGAGCCTCTTCTACCCTCACCAAGAGGAATGTAGCCACTGAACAATTACAGTACAGTAATTAGCTCTTTCAGCGAAGGAGTAGTTTGGTAATTTCAGGGTTGTCAGGTGTATGAGGAAAGACAAGAATGTGAAAAGAAAATGTCAGACTATTCGGTGAATGTGTAGGCATATAATTAGGCATCTATATATATATATATATATATATATATATATATATATATATATAAATATATATATATATATATATATATATATATATATATATATATATATATATATATATAAATATGTACATATATATATATATATATATATATATATATATATATATATATATATATATATAAATATGTACATATATATATATATATATATATATATATATATATATATATATATATATATATATATATATATATATATATATATGTGTGTGCGTGTGTGTGTGTGTGTGCGTGCGTGTGTGTGTGTGTGTGTGTGTGTGTGTGTGGGTATGTGCGGGTAGATAGATATGTTTTCATTTTTACGTAGATCGTTTTGTGTATGTATTTGTGTGCACGTATGTGTGTCTCCACATGTATAAATAAGTGAACAAACATACACCGTCATCCTCCAAAATAGATGTCGAGATTTATCTAAATTCATCTATCGATGGAAGGAGCTCTACTAGGGTGAGTATATAGAAGGATTAAAATAAAATATACACATAAACGCATAATGATGAACATTCTTATTATCATAATAAAAAAGGAGCACACTTTCACAAGGGTTATGTATATTTCTCAGGGAAATAAAGCGCTAATTAAGGTACGGGGAGCGTGATAAAATATAAAAAAGTAGTGAAATAACAGGGCATTTTTATTACTTTTAATATCACGTAGCCTCTAATGTTTAAAGTGGAGCTCTTGGGACTTCTAGGTGAATAATTATCGTAGAATTGCGCAGTTCAGTCACGTGAATTAATGTTCATTACTCCAACGTCACGGTCACGATTTAATGGCTTTATATCTGGTAAGAATTTATGCTATCGCGTATTCGCCTGCCCGTCCGATTTCACACACACACACACACACACACACACATATATATATATATATATATATATATATATATATATATATATATATATATATATTTATATATATATACATACATATGTGTATATATATATATATATATACATATATATATATATATATATATATATATATGTATATATACATATATATATATATATACACACACATATATATATATATATATATATATATATATATATATATATATATATACATACATATATATATATATATATATATATATATATATATATATATATATATATATATATATACATACATATATATATATATATATACATACATATATATATATATATATATATATATATATATATATATATATATATATATATATATATATATATATACAGTCTCTCTCTCTCTCTCTCTCTCTCTCTCTCTCTCTCTCTCTCTCTCTCTCTCTCTCTCTCTCTCTCTCATTTGCCCTAAGACCTTTAATAAAGCTGTACTTCTTCTTTCCCAAGACATTTTGACGATATGGCGTTCGATCATAACACTTTAAACAAGAAATTAACATTATAGATCAAAACCAGACACGCTTATAAAAGGAGGTACGAACGTGGTTCTAACTGCTTGGCGTTCGGATCACACACTGGAATTCACAGGCATATATATTCCCACACAAAATCTGGGTCGCATAAGTTTGCTTAGCAATGAAACTCTTCCTTCAATAGATTTTGATCTGGAAGTGAAAGGATAATACGTCGGAAAGATAAGGATGTTTCAAGAATGAGGGGCTCTTGTGTAGTAAAGAATAAAGTTGTCACTACCAACTAATTTTCTGGTTTTATAGCTAATACCCCACGAGTGGTTTGTGCAAATAACTTTTGTGATAAAGATTCTTCCTGTAAATGGTGCTATTACATTTTGGAATTTCTAATGGCCTTATTCTTTTACCGAAAATTATTCTGTAACCAAAAGGCCAAACATTTCCAGCTTATAGTCTCTATCTACCTTAATATGATAAACAATAACAACCCTTCCAGCCTTATGCGGTAATGCTCATTTCCCTTTGCCATTGGTATGAGAGGCTAATTCCCAAGCTAATTATCTCTCAATTGCAACGCAATTATCTATGACCAAAGGGCCTAATTAGATATGTCACATATTTTCTAGCAACGCGAAATGTCCCAGACGGTATCGATTAATTTATTAATTATACATCATAATGCTATCGATTACGCAATATATATATATATATATATATATATATATATATATATATATATATATATATATATATATATATATATATATATATATAAATAGAAAAACTTCGAATGTCTTACGAATATATTTTCAATGTCACTAATAGAGTTATTGATATAACTAATAACGGTTATATTAGAACACGAAAAACCTCTTTGCTTAAAGTAATGTGTCACTTAGGGAATTTGATTTATTTATTTAATTGGCATCAAATCATCAAAGGTCACAGATGGCGGTCCAAGTGTGGAAAAAGAAAAACCATGAGAAAACATCAAACAGATATTAAATGATGAATACTTTACCATGAGTTTTATGAACGTTAATTACGAATTGCACTTATTACTAGACGTAAAGTAAAGCACACTAGAGCTTTGGAACTCCTGATGTTTTCCTTGCACAAAGCAGTTCATTTTATCTTATTGTAGAATTCTCCATTTGTCAGCTGGAATTACTTTTATATATAGAAATAATTAAGCATTGATGCGTTTAATGAAATAAAACTATATCAATTTTTACTATTTGAAAATGAAAATATAAATATCCTCGTAACCGAATTCCCATTTAAGGAATACAAATACAGTCCATATTGCATAACAAGAATCCAGTGAAGGCAGTCAAATGACAGGAAATGTGATTATGCGATAAGAAATAATATGGTGGCCTGAGATAATTTTCTGATCTTTGTAAGAAGAATATGCATTCCAATTTTGATAATTATTTTGATTTATGTGAGACATCTTATCACAATTTTTATCACTATCATTATTATTATTACTGATGTTGTCTTATGATTATTATTGCAAGACACTGCATTCCTAATTGGAAAATAAAAAATCTACAAAATGCTAAGTATAATACAGCAGCAATTCAATTTACAATCATTGATAAACAAAAACGAAAAGAATAAAGAGTATAGTAGAATATATACAGGAAAAAGAAAAAATGAATAATGAAGTGAATATTCTTTTGGTTATTATCTTAAGGATATCTTTACTCAGACACACACACACATACACACACACATATATAAGTACACAAACACACACACACACACACACACACATATATATATATATATATATATATATATATATATGACTGTGTATACATATATGTACATGTATCTATATCTACATACATACACGCAGACACAGACAAACACAATATATAAGTATGTATAAATATATATATATATATATATATATATATATATATATATATATATATATATATATATAGATAGATAGATAGATAGATATATATTTATATCAATGTGTATACAAACATGTACATGTATCTATATCTATATACATACACATACACACAGACACACACAAACGCATATATATATATATATATATATATATATATATATATATATATATATATATATATATATATATATATTTATATATATATTGTTCGAAAACTTACAGAGATTCCGAACCAAATCTAAAAATATTAACTCATATAGTAAGTATTGAATTATTGAATGAATTAACCTTGTATGCTTAGCCATTTTTATTAACCTCAGGATAAGTGTACTACTTATAGAATTATATTCTTCATTATTCTGTTATATCATTCTGTTTAAACCGAAATGCATGTCCATGATATTTAGCCCTACATATCTGTTTGATATTAAAATTAATAATTTTTCAATCCCTCTCTCTTTAGGCATGTTGCATTTTGATATCAATATTCGTATTACTAATTTCTAGATTAACCGACCCACAACACTCATATAAGATTGCTTTCTCAAGCGACGCCCGAATCTTAAAATTCCAAATTGAGATTGATGCGTCTTAGAATGTGGCCTATTGTTTCATAAAATTGCCATTCCTTAAGCCTGACCGAGTGCTCTGCCTCCAGCATATACCATTTGACAGTCCTTAATAACACGTGCTCAACTAAATCTCTTACCCTATTGATAAGCTGTTCCCCTTTACAGGCCTTCCGCTAATTCTTAAATTGAACTCCTATTTTTCGAGAGCCATACCCTTTGACACTGATTATCCCTTGTAAATTCCTACCTGACCTTTGACCATACCACATTAGTTAGGAATTATATCCAGTCCTCTCCATTAAAAGATTGATAACATCTGCCTCAACGCTTTTTCCATTTGTTATAGGGTTACCATACCTTTGACAGCTGCATTTCCTCAAGCTAAACTTCCTCACCCATACCACTGGCTTGGCATTTCTTCCCAATTGTGTTCACTCATTCTAGATAAGACACCATTTTGTTCATCGTGGCCAATAGACGCATTCATGGGCAGACTTTGCAACCTCATCATGCTGAGACTGAGACAGAAGACATATCCTACGAAGATGTCAGCTCCCTTCCTACTTTAAAGTGGACTTTATCGAAGGCTACCAAGTTAGAACAGGTTGTATCCTGAAAAAAAGAAGCACCCTTTCTCCCGAGAAGTGAAGGCCTGCCCTTTAGACAGAGATGAGAAATTATTCAACAACAGTGCAGTGACGCCAAGAAATTCATTCTACCATTACTTTTTGTGACTTTGACTTGTGCATCTCACCAATTCCCTGTCTAGGAATATTTGAGCTTTCATTATCAAGAATGTAACATTCCTGTGCGTATCTCTGCCACAACAAAAGAATTACATCTTAATCTGGAAACTCTATATGTAAAACCTCCTCTATCACCGGTATCTCTAGAGTTATTTAGAGGTTGGTCCTTCGGAATCTAACTCCCTTTTTATTAATATTGAACCTTCAAAGTCAGGGGACCAAAGGTGTATATGTTAGAAGGTACACAGTGATTAAAGGGCCGTTGCACTTTATATTCCCCTTTTGATGGTGGTGTAAAAAATTGACCCACTTTCTATAGGCCTCAGTTGCCAGTCTTCAAGAGAAGTGGTGCCCAAACAAAGTTCATTTTGAATACCAGAAGTAGTGGTGCTATTACCAAATGTTTATTGTGGTTATTCTCCAGGAGAGGATAAACAAAATCTGGTCAAGATTATATGCTTAAGTATTACTATGTTCAATGTTTACAAGGCCAAAGAACAGCTATGCACTCAAATATGAAGCGGAAGTTGTGATGCATACTTCTCCGCTGGTTATAAATAACAATTAGTGGTTTGGAAATTTTTTTATGATAAATGCTTTTGGTTGGGCAAGGACTCGAACCTATGCCTCTGAGTCGAAATAATCTCACTAGTAGACTCTACCAATGAACCATCAAGAGAGAGGGCACATAAGCGACAAAGGCAAGGGATAAGACAGTGTCCTAGACAACAACCATATAAAATATGATTGGCTTTCAGTTGCCTCCCCACCTAGGCTATGAACTGTGAGATCCAGGCAATTGTCACTGACCTATAAGCTCCCCAAAATAATCAACACCCCCGTAACTCAAAATGATGAGGTTGCAGACTACTAAAAACTATCGGGCTTGAGTGGGTCTCGAACTCCCGACTCAACAGATTGAGGACGGTGACGTTTCCAACAGGCTACCACAGTTCAGTCAACATATCTTACTTTTTTTTCGGATCAGTTTTAACGTGAACTTTGTGCAAATACGAATGTTGAAACAATGAACATTAGAATTATTTTTCTATGATTATTGTTACGTTTTCCGCTAAGAACATTTAAAAACGTTATTCAGAAATGTAGATGAACTTCGTCGATCATTGTCGATTTTTCGAATTCCCCTGTATACAAAAGTGATAAGTAATTTTACATTTGGTCTCTATTTCATTAGAAATATTATTCAAATAAATCATGGACGTGCGTCAATAAAGGAATTAAAAATCTTTTAAACAACGGTAAAATGATATCATTTGACTTCACTCTTAAAATATAAGGTTTCGGTTGGGAGGCATGGTGGTTTAATCATTTCCGGCCAAAGGTGCCAATGGTTGAAAAAATCTCACTTGCCCCAAAGGAGGTCAGTGACGTCAGTGCACCTCAATCGATGTACTATATATATATATATATATATATATATATATATATATATATTTATATATATATATATATATATATATATATATATATATATATATATATATATATATATATATATATATATATATATACATATATCACAGAAGGTTGAGCTCAAGATAGATGAAAGACAGAGATGATGAGAACAGAAAATGAAATGGAAGATTAAATATCATTAGAAGGAGAAATCATTTAAATATTTAGCAACTATGATCTCTAATGCAGGGTCTTTAAAATTGGAGTTTAATGAAAGATTGAAAAAAGCAAATCAGACAATGTCTAGGTTAAAGAAAATTTAGAAATCAAATCGCCTGAAATTACTCATAAAATCAGGCTATATATCAGTTTAGTGAGATCGGTGTTCCTGTAAGTACATGAGTCGTGGTATGGCATTGAAACAATATCAAACAGATTTTGTAGCTTTGAGAACAAAGCCTTCAAGAAGAATATTGGGAGTGAAATGGCAGAACAGGATTACTCATGAAACTGTAAGAGAAAATACTCGAGCGCCAAATGTGGAAGAGATCGTGGTAAGGGGTAGATGAAGATGGCTTGGTCATGCTCTTCACACTCCCCAAACATTTAATTGGATTTCGCACAGCCTACCCACGCCTACATGGCTGAGAACTATGAAGCGTGAAGGAAGAGATACGAATGGAGAAGTGTTGATTTAAAATCTGAAGATATAGACGACTGGCAAAATCTAACTTAGGCCATGTGTTTCAATAGGCGTAGGAAGAGATGATGATGATGACGATATATATATATATATATATATATATATATATGTATATATATATATATATATATATATATATATATATATATATATATATATATATATATATATATATATATATATATATATATACGGTATACTTACGGGTCTTTAGTACGTTTCTTCGTACCTTAACTGCATCTCTGTTATATGCTTCTACCTTGGCTTACTTTCTTCCGTCTTGCAGTCCAACCTTATCTAACTCCTACCTAGTCCTGTGGGAGCTGGATGGTTTTACTTCAGCTGCGCTTGGGAGCGGAATGGCCTAGAGGGGCCCAGTGACCCGTTTTATAGGCCAAATGAATAAATCCAATCCAGAGCTCACAGTTGAACGGGAAAGTTTATGAGGTTGGGCAGTAAGATAGAAGAAGCGGGAACAGATCTATACCAGAAGGCTAAACCAAAGGTATAACAGTGCAAAGGGCCTTTAGTCTTGCATGCATTGTACCACGTAAAATGATGTTTTTATTCACCTACGGAGAGACAATAAGATGTTTGTATGGAATAAAAAAAAAGTGGATTTTATGAAAGGATCTGGAATAATGAGATGTTAAAAGCTTCCAGTAAGATGAAGTTTAAAACAAAGGAACGATAGAGACGTTAAGCTTCGCTTATGAGAGTCAGAAGCAACGTACAAATTTCGAGCTATTTTGAAATGATCTAGAGACTAAATATATATGAAAAAGAACATTGCTAAAGCAGTCTCGCTATAACCAAGTTCACATCAGAGCTAGTGGGTAGACCCTTCAAAGAATTAACTCCCGCTCCCACCTATATTTCATCATTTCATCACATAGACATCTATGCATTGTTTAATTATGAAATCTATCAAGCTATGAATGAGACTTAAACGTCAGACCCACTGACTGAGTCTGCGACAACCATTTAGCCACTGTTGAGGAAAAAGGTTTCTATTAAGGATTGTAATTCACAAATTCCTTCTAAATAGCTCTTAAATTCAAGGAAATGATAAAGGAATGTTGGAATATGCCAGAATAAGGATTAAGTTTCTACAAAAAGCAGATGATTAAAACATTAGAATATCCTCTCTTATGTCTTCACTTGAAGGCAATACTTGGAACTTTATTGTATTTTAACAAAGTTCTGATGCCACTCCAGATGTAGAAATAACTTTTGATATTGCAAAGATGAAAATGGCAATCACAAGTAGGCAGAGAAGAGAAAAATTGCTTACGATTATATCGAAATCAAGTCGAAGAAAATAAATAGTTGTTAATGAGCCTCCACGAGAATAGGAGTACAAAAGATTATTAAAAGAAATGGTCATGGGAATAATTGAAATGGCAATTTTTGTATTTTGGTAACTCAAAGACAGGGTGGAAAACGACATTCAATTCCAATTGGAGACTCTCCAATTCCCGAGTAAAATTCCCTCCAATTACACCTCAGAGTTGAACATCGAGTAGGAGGAATCCCGCGGTGGAAGTCGTAAAGACGATAAGGTAAAGATATGTAAATGACCATTTAAAATGCCAAGTACTTTTATTACGTTTTTAGTCCTGTAAAGAAATAAAAGGATCCATTTGCATACTGGGCGAAAGGGAATACTATTTTCTCCCGGAAAACGAGAGTAACATAATGTATCTGCTTACAAGAAATAAGACAATGCTAAATCTTATGTCCTTAAAGATGTGACGTGAAAAGGTATTTAAGATGTCTACTTTGCTTTATGCGTTTTATAAATATGCAATGCAAAAACAAGCTTTTAGAAGTAACTGTTTACATATGCTAGGAAATTGTCCGGAAACGACAGCAGGAAATGGTTTTAATTTATTGACAGTGCCAGAGCAAGGGATTATTCAAAAGGAGACAGTGTACGGTGGGAATAGTCCAACTCCGTGTAAAAGCTCTAATATCTCTTTGTTGTAGAAAATAGTAGCCAGCCTAAGTTAGAATGTGATTATAAAAATAATTCTCGAATAACAAGCAGTGAATGATATCTAAGATATTTATATTTGTTCATTCCATATAGATTTTATAATAGTTTTTATACCTTCATTTTGTAACGTTGATTCAATTTTTAATATAGCGCATATAGTTTAAACAAGTGAACAGATTTCCTTATACGAAGCAGAATGGGAAGATACATTTATAGTACTGGAAACAACACAAAGAGGGGATACGAAATTGAAAATGAAGATCATGAAAATGTCATAAGTAATTCTTTTTCTATATAGTGAATTTTTTGGGGGTGGGAGAAGTGAAAGAAATCAATGAATTCGTTTTTAGTGAAACTAGTATTAGAAAAAAACAGGCGATTTGTGTAGTTGTTACTCAATTTAAAATGCAGTAGCATTAACCGTAGAAGATTGAAGGGAAGATTTACGAAATAAAAGGAATTTGTGTGATATAGTTTCGATGATTGGGAGAGGTTTTACCCAGATGTATATACTGTACATGGGGATGCTGGAAAGAAGGATGGATTCCACGGATAAATTTTGGCCGTATGATCCAACTTTGAGTCGTGGGTAGGGGGTCATTTAACACCAAAGTGCGATTAAATTAGAACTTTGCCGACACATTGTAAAACAAAATGTAAAATAGGTCGTACAGCAAGATGGAAACAAAAACAAAAAAGTGAGCGGATAAGTAATGACTACACTACATAGCTTGAGGAGCACCGAAATCACTAGCTCAATACTGAAAAAAAGGATGACTCCTTTTTTACATCTGAAAGTTAATTTTAACATGCTACTTTAAAATGAAGGATCTATAATAAAATTGGATGGAAATCACCCAAAAAATCTGCACACAACCGACAGCTTTCAATATACCAAAACTTTTTTTTAGGTCTCAAGTAATATGATCAGACCATCATTGAAGTCACTGAGTGAGTCTACGTACATAAAAGGCTATTTCCACAAATCTGAAAAAAGGAAGTGATACTTACTCCGAATAAATAGTCATACCCGGACCATATTATGACGCACTTAAGTGCATGTAAAGCGTAAGTTATATTCAAAATAATGTCTAAAATATTGGATACTTCAATGCATATAAACGTGCTGTTTTCAACCTTAGTTAACAGAGACGCGAAAAAAAAGGAAAATTACGGTTAAAGCCTAGAAAAATTTTGGTTTATCCGAGGTCATACTTATCAAAAGCTATGTGCTACATAATATCATGAAGGTCCAGCATTATCGTACATAGTGGTATGTGATCCTCCTCAAAATGGATGAGAATCTGTTGTACTGTATGTTTTTAGGATAAAATTAAAAATAGTAATAATAAAACAAATAATGATAATAATAATAATATTAATAATAATAAAAATAATAATAATAATAATGATAATAATATTAATAATAATAATAATAATAATAATAATGATAATAATAATTATAATAATAATATTATCCTTATCCTTATTATTATTATTATTATTATTATTATTATTATTATTATTATTATTATCTAATAATAGTCATATGTGGGGTATGACATACCTATAACCGTTTTGAAATAAATAGCTGTTCTAAAAAGGATAGAAAATAGCATAGAGGAATATTCCAATAACAGGAAAACAAAAAACATCTGAAAACATCTGTTGTTATAACCTCCATATTCAGTGATATCATTTTTTTTTTATTCTTTGTACCTAAAGACAGAGATGTATCTGTTGAAACAATTCGTTCAAATGTTTAATATGCCATTTGGAATATTGAACTGTTTCACTAGTTTATAATTGGCTTTACAGATATACACGTGTGTATATAAATACACATAAATACACACACACAGATATATATATATATATATATATATATATATATATATATATATATATATATATATATATATATATATATAGAGTTGAAGTGACTTTAAATGGAACTTCATAAATGGCTTACTTAAGAAATATTTCTTTTTGTTTATGAAAGGAGGAATATAATAAATGAGACATTAGTTCTAATGTTCCCTTTTCCCTAAAATTCAAAATTGTTACAGCACTATACATGGTATATTCACATGAGATCATTGAAGAATTATGTATATATCGCATGTATAAAGGGAATAAAAAGGATATGATATTATATTACAAGGAGAAAAAAACAACAAGAGGAAATAAAAGAAGACGAAAGAAGTGATAACGTCATTACATATTTAGGAAATAGTGCTCCATGAGCCTTATGTAACATAAACTCTAACATTTCCAAAGGTTAGTATTTACCTGAAATCTGACGAAACTCTCCCACATATACGTCAACTTCATCACCCAGACAAAAAGCCATTTCCAGAGTATCCTACCTCCGGTCTCTGATATTTCCGGTTTTCTCTTAAAATTCTTTCACAAATAAGTATAGAGGAATAAAACGAACGATATCGAATGTAAAATAAATATTATGTTTCCACGTGTTTACATACTGCGATCCTTCGGTTTATATCAGCTTTAACTGAAAATGTCAAAGAACTGTCGTAATTAGATAATGGTCTGTTAGTGCTGATAACACGGTTTACAATACACGGAAAACCTAAAGATCTGACTGAGCTAAAAAAGCTAATTCCATTTGAGATATGATAGACTTGGAGAGATCTTTACACTAGTCTTGTACACTGTCTGTAAGGTAAGAAAAAATTTAATTCAGAAATAATAAATAAAATTAGATCTAATGAAAAGTATCTACTGTACTGTAACCGTATTTACCCTAAATTTCAAATGTCATTTATGGGAATATCTGGTCTTTGACAGTAAATAATGTGAAATTTTTTTAATTGGATTCATACACAATATCAAAAACAAAATTTCTTTTAACGATTAATAAATATTTCCTAAAGGTACAAGTCAAGTCTCAATAACGCCAAGCACCTAATGAAGAACAATATCAAAGCAAAATTCATTTGTCTGTGTCAATATAATAGATAGTAGCTATGGACGGATTTAGCGCAGGCTTTCGAGACAAATGTCGCTCCCCACTCCTTTAGGGGCCCTCACATTCAGGGCCACCCCCTCCACACACATTTAGCCTCCAAATCCAACGCAGAAGTTGAAACCAAGAGTTATTATAAATCTAAAACTATAACAAGTAAATTCGGTTTGAACAGTTATTCAATGAGTGGAAAAGAATGCTTCCCTTGACTCATCCTCTCAATGGTACAACTGTTGGCTTACAACCCCCACCCCCCAAACCCAGCCTTATTATATACTATATACCAACCGAGCTGTATACAATAATCGTTGGCTTCCCGAGATACCTCGATCCCTTAATTCTGAGCCGGCTTTCATATTCAGTTCTCGTCTATTGTTTTGCTTATCTGAAAATCCGTTGCACTATTATCTAGTGTAGTTGCCGTATGTATTTCTATCATCTCGTTAACAAACCATAGGGCCGAACACAATTGTATTTTACAAAACAAAATGTGTTTGTTACGGGATCAGAATAATAGACATCTATTTGTTTATTACTGATATTTGCAACAGTAATGAAATTGAAAAGTAACATGACTGGCCTTAAAGCTTACAATGATGTGCATTCTTGTATATTAGGCTACCTCGTATTTCTTAACTCAACCTATATTATTATAAGTAACATTAGGTTAGGTTAGGCTCTTAGGGAATACATGAATATGATGTACTTTGCATAAAGCAAAATCAATTCATTTTCCATGTTAAACATAAGGATAAGCTTAGACTTGTTAGGAAAAGCCGGTTGGTAGTATGCCCTCGGAAATTACAGTTTATTGTCTTTATGATCACCGTCATTTTATTTAATTTCTTTGATCATTTTATCTATTTAAGGTTGCTATATGCAACATATTTATGCCATATGATAGTCTTGTATAGTAACGAATACAGTCTTTCTCTACTATATAAAATTAGAATATCAACCCAATAAAAGCAGCTCCAAGGAATGGTCTAGTGTCAAATAATTTAGGTCTAAAGTAGCCTATCATATTTGATTCCCTTTAGTTATTCAATAATGTTCAAGATGTTGTCTTACAGGTCAAGACCACAATAAGACTAAATTATGATAGCACTCAACCTGTTTCAGCTAATTTACCACAATACATGGTTAGGCAGTTATTATTATTATTATTATTATTATTATTATTATTATTATTATTATTACTATTATTATTATTATTATTATTATTATTATTATTATTATTATCAATAGCTAATCTACAACCCTAGTTGGAGAAGCAATATGCTATAATTCCAAGGGCTTTAACAGGGAAAATAGCCCAGGGCAGAAAGGAAACAAGGAAATGAATAACTCACAGGAGAAGTAATGAACAATTGAAATAAAATATTTTAAGAACAGTAACAACATTGAAATAGATTTTTCATATATAAACTATAAAAGCTTCAAAATAACAAGAAGATAAATAAGATAGAATAGTTGGCCTGAGTGCACCCGGAAGTCAGAGAGTTATTATTATTATTATTGCTTGTTAAGCTACAACCCTAGTAGGTAAAGCAGGATGGTATAATCCCAGGGGCTCCAACACGGAAAATAGCCCAGTGAGGAAAGGAAAAAAGGAAAACCAAAATATTTTAAGAAGATGAACAACATTAAATATCTCCTAAATAATCTATAAAAGCTTTAACAAAACAAGAGGAAGAGGAATAAGATAGTGTGTGCTTGAGTGTACCCATAAGCAAGAGAACTCTAACCCAAGACAGTGGAAGACCATGGTACAGAGGTTATGGCACTACCCAGGACTAGAGAACAATGGTTTGATTTTGGAGTGTCCTTCTCCTAGAAGAACTGCTTACCATAGCTAAAGAGTCTCTTTTCACCTTACCTAGAGGAAAGTAGCCACTGAACAATTACAGTGCAATAACCCCTTGAGTGAAGAGGAATTGTTTGGTAATCTCAGTGTTGTCAGGTGTATCCCCATAGGGAATTAGCAAAATGACTTCTACTGAGATCTGTGGGTTTGTGAACTTCGCAGAACAACAAGGCTATGGGGGAAACTTATTGCGAAGGTATGTGCGGGAACTCATGAATAAAGCCAATGCCTGGAGAAGAGTCAAGCAAGGGAGAAGACAGAGACTGAGAGAGCATGAATTAAGAAATCAGCAGCGAGAGTGAGCGCATGAGTTAAACATGCGGGAAATGGGCATTTGATTAGCCCGGGTCAAGAACTCGGCACCTCAACCTACTGGTGTCACAGTTCAGTAGGACAACCGCAGGAAGGTCCAGTGCATTGAAGGAAACACCAAGGAACTTCCTACAGTGGAGTTGAAGGTAACCACACCCCAGCTCAGCAAGAAGTGCAAACAACGGGTAGTTAGCATTCTCAGACATGAGGTTAACGACTTGCTCTTGGGTTAAGAGCTCATGAAGGGCGTACAATGAATGCCCCTCAGTTGCATGAAGGCTGCCAAGCCGGAGCCCAAAACTATGAGGAACAACCTGCCGGGGAAGACGAATGGCTAGGTGACATTGACCTTGGTGAGATACCTTGGTTAAGTTAGGAGGCCCAAGAGTCTTCCTCCTCCAGCAATGAGTCTAAGCCCCGTACCCCAGAAGTCTATTTGGACGAAGCTGTGCTGCTTACCCGCAAAGGGAATATAGGTACCGCAGACACCCGACCAGGGGTCTTAGAGGATGCAAAAGGGGAAACACAAATCAGCCTGGAGACCCTAAGAAGCCAGACAGAGCTCATAAAATTCCAGCTGTTGGACGAGACGCTGGAAACTTACAGGGCACCCGTCTACTTGAATGAGGCGGAAATAAACAATTCCTCCTGTTAAGATCTTGCTCTGGCAAGTAGTTGTTCCCGGTAACAAGTTGGTGTGAAATGTACTACCCAGCTGATCCAGCATGAGCTCTGGCTGGGCTTGCACATGATTGTCGAGGCTTACGTAGCCTCCTGTCATCCTTGCCAATTCACACGTT
>NC_090754.1:7460875-7465875 GCF_036898095.1 Palaemon carinicauda
GTCTCAGGTAAGTAGTTGCTTCAGAGGGCGAGGTTTACGCTAAAGATCGGTCAGGGTCTGGAAGGCGAGTGAGAATACTACGGGACACTGGGGCGGCCCAGTCGGTAATTTTACGGTCCTCATTGCCCTGGGACTTCAGAGAGGAGGTGCCAGATTATGTAGTATTAGGGATATTTCCTAATATGGTAGTAGCGTGTCCTCTGGGTAAGTTTTGGTTAGACTCAAGGTGGATTAATGGACCTATGAAGTCGGCAATGGTGGATGTATTACCCACAAGCAATGTTGATATTGTGTTGGCTAACGATATAGAGGCAGGTACGGTATGTGATTGTCCGGTTGTGCAATGCAGGTGTGCTGACTCCGTTAGTGAAATTGAACCGGTAATGGTTGTAACTCGCTCGGCAGCTCATTCATCTAGGATAGAGGATGAAGGGTTAGGCTTGGATAGTCTAGAGGAGCTGTCAGAGGGAGGGGTTTCTGGGTTAAGTGCTTCTGCGAGTCCTGGTCTGGTCTCTGAGTGGGATAGCTCAGTAGGGTGGGATAGGGAATCATTTAGGTTAGCTCAGAAGGAGGAGCTTGGAGAACTAGGAGTGGAGGTAGACTCTGATTTGAATAGACCTCGGTATCTGTGGGAAGACGGCATCCTACTGAGGGTGAGTAGGTCAACTATGATTCTGTCTGGTGATTGGGAGGTAAGGTAACAGGTGGTAGTGCCCCATAAATATAGGGACAATATTTTATGGTTGGGACACGAGGATGTGTTTGCAGGTCACTTTGGAATTGGAAAGACTTCGGAAAATTGCTGAACACTTTTATTGGCCTAAAGATGAGATCTGAGGTAAAAAGGTTTGTTAATTCTTGCAAAACTTGTCAACTGGTTGGTAAACCCAATCAGAAAATTCCTAAGGCACCTTTAAAACCTATTCCATCAGTTGGGGAACCTTTTCAGGAAATTTTGATTGACATTGTAGGCCCATTGCCTAAAACCAGCAGTAGTAATCAATACATACTAACTATAATGGATCAAATGTCTAGGTATCCAGAAGCAGTGCCCTTGAGGAGTTTTAAGAGTAAGTAGGTCATAAATGCATTAACAAATTTCTTTTCCAGGTTTGGTTTGCCCAAGACGATTCAATCTAATTATGGGACTAATTTTACAAGCAGAGATTTTTGTAAAAGTTTACAGGAGTTGAAGGTCCAACACATCAGCTCATCACCTTACCATCCAGAAAGCCAGGGACAGATTGAGCGATTCCATCAGACGCTGAAATCAATGTTACAAAAATATTTTTGGGAAAATCCGGGAGGATGAGATAAAGTTCTCCCATATTTACTTTTTGCTTGTAGGTCTGTACCAAGTGATGTAATGGGTTTCACCCCCTTTGAATTAGTTTTTGGTCACAAGGTAAGGGGTTCCTTGGATGTGATAAGAGAGAATTGTGAGGGGATTCACCCTAACGTAAGCTTGATAGAATTCTTGAGAGTCCAGGAGTAAGTTAGCTAAAGCATGGGAATATGCTAAGAATAATCTAGCAATTGGTCAGGGGAAGGTGAAGGAAAAGTACGACGTAAAGACCAGAGTTAGGGAATTTCAGGTTGGGGATAGGGTACTTGCTCTGCTGCCAGTTCCAGGAAATCCCTTAACGGCAAAGTTTTCAGGTCCATGGAAGGTTTCAAAGGTAGTTAGTAGTCTTAATTATCTGATAGAAACACCAGATAGGCGATGTAAGTATCAACTATGCCATGCAAATATGTTGAAACCTTTTGTTGAGCGTGAGAATAAGGAACCCATCCTGTTACTCAATAGAGTTGAGCCTAATGTTGTAGATCTCAGCATTGATATGCCATGGCCCAGGAATAATTAGGAAATGTTAAGTAATTTGTCAGGGAATATGGTACACCTAGAAAGTGATCGGAGGGAGTCTGTGGTAAATTTATGTGAATATTTACCAGAATTATTTCAGGATTCTCCAGGGCTTACTAATGTATTGAGTCACGATGTGGAAGTGGGGAATGCTAAGCCCATTGGTCCCTATAGGACCAATCTAGTAAAAAGGAAGATTATTGTTAAGGAAGTAGAGTATATGTTGGAGCACAATTTAGTTGAAGACAGTAACAGTCCATGGTCTTCTCCTGTAGTCTTGGTGAAGAAGGAGGGAGGTTTAGTACCGGATGTTCTTAGATTACAGGAGAATTAATGCAGTCCCTGAGGCTGACAGTTTTCCTCTTCCTCAAGTAGAGGACTGTATTAATGAAATGAGAATACTGAGTATATTAGTAAGTTTGATTTGTTTAAAGGGTATTGGCAAGTTCCATTGACTAAGCGGGCTCGGGAGGCATCCGCATTTCCAACTCATGAATGGTTGTATGCCTGTAAAGTTATGCCTTTTGGCATGAAAAACACCTCGGATACGTTCCAGCGTTTGATGAATAAGATTGTGGGTAGACTGGAAGGAGTAGTGGTCTATATTGATGATATCATAGTGTATAGCCGTCATTGGGCTACACATTTAAGGAGGATGGAGAAAGTGTTTGTTAAGCTCAAACAAGGGGGGTTAGTGATTAATTTGGCACAGTGTGACATAGCAAAGGCGAAGGTAGTTTACTTGGGACATGAAATAGGTCAGGGTAAAGTACTACCAAAGTCTGCAAATGTAGAGGCAATTGTAAATTTTCAGGTGCTGGATAACAAGAAAGCCATTCGCAGGTTTCTGGGAATGATAGGCTACTATAGAAAATTTATAGAAAATCTTTCCCAAATAGCTAATCCTTTAACTAATTTATTGTAGAAAGGAGTGGAATTCCAGTGGTCGAGCACGTGTCAAGAATCATTTGATAAGTTAAAATCCATCTTATTAACTAATCCAATTTTGAAAGCCCCTAATTTTCAAGTACCATTTAAGTTGGCAATAGATGCCAGTGATGTAGGTGTTGGAGCTGACTTGTCGCAGGTGGAGGATCAGGTAGAACATCCAGTGGCTTTCTTCTCAAAGAAATTAATTAAGTCCCAACAGAATTATTACACCATAGAGAAGGAGACCTTGAGCCTGATTCTCGCTCCTGAACATTTTGAGGTTTATCTTTCCAGCTGCAGGACACCGATTGAAGTCTGGACGGATAATAATCCTTTAACCTTTTTGAAAAAGTTTAAGAGTCGCAATCAGAGATTGTGTAGGTGGAGCTTATTGTTGCAGGAATGGAGTCTGGATATTAAGCACATCTCTGGAAAAGAGAATGTCGTTTCAGACGCTCTATCCAGCTAATTTCTTGTGATAATGAAATTTTTCTTAATTCAGGAGATTTTTTTTCTTTTTTTGTTGTTGTTAGGATGACACTAGTTAAAGTATTAAAACTATAAGTGTTCAGATTATATTTTGAAGTGTAAAGTAACTAGCTAGTTTTGGTAAACTCAAGACTTTATATATAAATTTTTATTCCATAAAATTTTTTATTCAAGGGGGGAAATGTAACGAACTTTCTCGTGTTTTTGGTTAAATTTTCATAATTGGTAAAGTAATATTTTGAATGTCACCTAAGTCACTTTAATCTAATTCTCTTTTCATCGCCATCTAGTGGTTGATGTGTTAGGCTCTAAGATTGGTACGTCATCCATGGAGTGTTTTGTTTTGTTTTCCATGTTGATTGTGGGGGAGTGTGGGGTGAAGTGACAAGGGATCTTTTTTGGATTTAAATGGGAATGAGGAAATAAGCTGTCATCTTCAAACTTGAAGGACTCACCGTGGGCTGGCTCTTCAATCGCTGGAGACTACTTGTGGGAGTGATCCAGTGTCTCTAGTGAACGAGGCGTTGGAGGATTTGATCCCCCCCCCCCATTGGAGGAGCACCTTGGCAGCAGTTGAAAGCTCTTACTTTCTCCTGTGCATGGTGAGGGTTTGCCGTAATTGTGTGAGTGTTATCAGCGGCGAGAAAGACTCTCCACGGACCAGAATCCATCGCTACTGAATTTAGGAAAGCTGAGACCTATCTTCCGTATGGTAAGGGTAGCGATTTGGGGTTGCCTCTATTTCATCTGTGAAGGAGTAGAGGGCGGCGCCTTTTGTGATTTTTCCCTGCTATTTGTGTCACGCTACGCGGGTAGCGTAAGCAAGGTCTCGTCCACGATTGGTCCTCGGACTTTATTCATCTTTTTGTGAAAGCCTACATCAGGAGTTTTTATTTTTGTGTAAATGTAGGTTAACTATTATTGTGATTTATTTTGTATTGTGGGGATGGGAAGCTTTGCATAGATTTGTATAAAGAGGAGTAGAGTTAAGGTTCCGAGACTTTCTTGATCTTTTCTCTCTCCGTTGATGTAATCGTGTAAGTATCAGGTGAATGGTAGTTTGCGAGGTTCTTTCCTTTTACTGTTGTCTTGCCTTTCCGTGTCTTTGTTGATGAATGGGTCCTATATGTGTTTGTTGTAATGCGCTTGTGGTTTGATATCTTCCCATTTAAAGTGATTTTCTGTGTTGTTTTGTTTGTAAATAAATATTTATTATGACTCTTGCAGTGTTTTATGATTACCCACTTCTTTAATATCACTGTTACATATTATTGCTAGCTCTGGCTGTGAAGAAAACTTAAAGAACTTGGCCCCTGCTGGGTCTGTGCATAACAATATATATATATATATATATATATATATATATATATATATATATATATGTATGTATATATATATATATATATATATATATATATATATATATATATATATATATATATATATATAACATCTCCTCTTATGGATATTGACGCGAAAGGCCTCGATTAGATTTCCAGTCGTCTCTATCTTGAGCTTTTAAATCATTACTTCTCCATTCATCATTTCCTACTTCACACAACATAGTCTTCAGTCATGTACGCCTGGGTCCAACTCTTGTAGCACCCTGTGGAGTCAAGTTGAAAGTTTGGTGAACTAACATGCCCAAACCCATCTCCATCTACCCTTTACCATGATCTCCTCCACATATGGCACTATGGTAATCTCTCTTATAGTT
>NC_090754.1:7473375-7495875 GCF_036898095.1 Palaemon carinicauda
CTGCCGGTGGGAGACCCTTATGAATTTGTATGTTCTTCAGTTCTCTCTTAGACTGCCATCAATAAACCCTGGAACCGGTAGAGCAGCCGGCAGAGCAGCCGGCAACAGATTCTGTGCCTAGAATGATTACGTTCCCCCCTTCCATTTGAATCCTCATTCTGGAAGAAGGCAGTAGGGACAGTAGTCCCTACAACCCTAGTTATTGTGCTAAACTATAATAATACGGTAGCCCTTCTCTCCATGTTTTCTGTCTCTCTGTCGGCTAGGGCCGTCAGGTACTAGCCTAGTTGGCAGCAGGCCGGCAGAACTACAGTGTAAGATTATACAGTAGCCAGTATATATGCAGCATAGTACATACTGCAGCTAGGAAACTATAGTATATAACATACAGTAGTATATTTTCCAACATATTCCGTGTGTCCTTTCACAGTCCATTGTTGAGACCACTTATAATGTTGAAGTGAAGTATTCCTTCAATATCCTGATGAGCCATAGGTCATCAGAACTTAATATTCTTACCCTTCAATATTAATATTCCATTATGGAAGGGTTAGTGCTAGTATACACTAACTTTAGCTCTATAGATTAGAGCTCTTCCAACCTAGTTTTCCTTAATAAGGAAATTCTAAATATTAATATTGAGGTAGGTCACAGCAATTGCCTGGACAGGAGACACAGATATGTGTCTTCCCTATTTTCTTTCTAGCTTACTATCCTAAGCAATAATGATATTAGTAAGTGCTAATTTTATGCACGAGCATAATTTATTAGTGTGATAAATTATCCCATACTCATTTCACCTTTTTCTTTCTTTACAGGAGGAGGCCAAGGTGAAATGTGAACTTATCTACTGTAACCACAAGAGTAGGAACTTTATTGGTCACTCCATGTGCAGGTCTCATGCCCCCTGCTCCATTGCAACTGAAACCCGGAGATATTGGGATCCCAAGGATTGCAATGTCTGCTCGGCCTTGATGACCGAGGGTTTAGGCGATCCCAAGTCGACGGAGTCGAGGGATACTGCGAGGGAAACGCTTAGGAAGTGGGTACGAGGGTTCCAAAAGAACTCTCCAGGACCGTACCTACCAAGCGAGTTGTTGAGAAGCCTGCTGATGCCGTTGTACCTCAGGCACGACCCAGACCTCCTTGCGTACAGCTTGCAATAGAGGCCGATATCAACGAGGCTTTAAAAGGCATAGACATCCATCAGGAGAGGATGTCAGAAGTGTCCTCGGACACCGAAAAGGATCTCCTTCAAGAGGATCCTGACAAAGAGGTGGCCCAACCACCTGGAGAAGACGAAGATCTCGAGTCGACAGAAGCGGGCGACCCTCTTCTGTCTGTGTCGGCATTCCACCCTGTGCCGTTAACTTCTTCGGCTCCAACCCCTCCACTAGACCTGCTGGGCCAAGCAGTTGTGGCCCAGATCACGCAACTAGTGGACTTTATAAGTAAGGAAAACGTAGATATGAGGAAGGAATTCCGTGAAGCAACCCGCATAGTTACTTCCCGTGGGTCATACAAGCAACCTAAAGTGTCTAACCTGCCACCATGCTCCGAAACCAAACCCTGGAGGTATGCAGAGTTCATGCCCATGATGAATGGCAAACTCTACATTTTGGAGAAGATGGGGGCTATCCCCCTGGACGACATCCAATTCTGGTTAAACCTTTCGGCTCACCCGGAATGTTTCGTCCGGCTGAAGAGTGAGCCGGCGTCTAAGGAAGAGACGGAACCCAAGGAAGTCCTGGTTTTTTTACCACGGCAAGGCACAGGCTCTCCTGACGAGTAGCCTGAAGAAGGCAGGATATACCAACTCCAAAGTTTCTGCACTGAGCAAGAAGCACCCTACCTTTCTTGCTCCTTCATCAAGAGTTTTCCCCTTTCTCGTCGAAAGCTCTTCACAGTGTCATTAAGGAAATTGATGCAGGCAAACTATGTCCTACGATATAGGACGGTAGGCCATTGTCTCTTGCCTTGCCCACGGACGAGAAGGATTGGAACGACGTTCACCTTACCTTCTCAGTCTCGAAGCTCGACGCTGACATCGCAGGACAGCAGTTCAGTGAGAACCTCCCGAAGCTCTCGGACTTTCTTCTGAGAAGAGAACAGGAAACAAAGGAGAGACTAGCTGCCTCTCTTTCCCTCCAGAATTGCATGGAGATGTGTTCAGGCGTTGCTAGCACCCCAGACATGTACACAGTCCTGGCCAAGATGCACATAGCCACCCTAGTTAAGGACTTGTACTCTTTTGTGAAGGCCAGGAGGGCCTGCAGGGAGTTTGTGTTTTCCAATGCAACGGTCAAACACGAGCCCAGGAAGTTGATCACTTCTGAATCTGGGTCAAGGACTTCTTCCCAAAGAAAGTAGTCCAAGAGGTAGTCGCCAAAGCTGCCACGGGGAATAGGAATCTTTTTCAAAAGTGGGGCATCTTTGCCAAGAGAAAATCTTCCCCTGATGCTGGTCCCCAACCTAACAGGAAGACAAAGAAGCCAAGACTACCTTCTCGACCTGTGCATTATCCCACAGTCACCGTGACCATGGTGCCCCAAGTGGTTGCTCATCCACAAACCACTTTTCAGGTGGTGCCTCAACAGCTGGTAGCCCAGTCACCATTCTTTAACCCCGGTTTTGAGAGGCACACCAATACCTTTCGCCCGAAAGGTAGAGGATCTAGACGGGGCTCCTCAAGAAACCCCTCACGAGGTAGGGGAGGACGTGGTCAGGGTGGCAAACCTTCCGGACCATCCAAGTAATGAGATGCTCCAGGTAGGAGAGAGACTCCTCCACTTTCAGGTTCGTTGGACCTTCAATCCCTGGGCCCACAGCCTAATTAATAATGGACTAGGATGGAAATGGAACAGATCTTCACCTTTATTCCCTCAATTCTTCCAACACTCCACCCCCTTACTGGAAGAATATACCTTAGAACTCTTGAACAAAAAGGTTATAAGGAAAGCAAAGTCCATCAAATTCCAGGGAAGGCTGTTTTGTGTTCCCAAGAAGGACTTGGACAAACTCAGAGTCATTCTAGACTTGTCTCCACTCAAAAAAGTTCATTGAGAACAACAAGTTCTGGATGCTAACCCTACAACACATAAGGACGCTGTTACCGAAAGGGGTGTACACAGTCTCAATAGACCTGGCAGATGCTTACTGGCACCTTCCAGTCAGACGCCCTCTCTCCTACTTAGGATTCAAGCTAAAGAAGACAAACTATGTCTTCAGAGCCATGCCCTTGGGACTAAACATAGCCCCAAGGATCTTCACGAAACTTGCGGACGCAGGCGTACAACAGCTACGCTTAGAAGGCGTTCAGGTAGCTGCATACGTGGACGACTGGCTGGTGTCGGCAGCATCCAAGACTGCTTGTCTTCAGGCAGCTACAAAAGTGATCCAGTTCCTGGAACATCTGGGCTTCAAGATCAACTACAAGAAGTCTTGCCTCTCTCCAGCTCAAGAGTTTCAATGGTTGGGAATCCATTGGAAATTGCAGTCACACCGCCTCTCCATTCCACCATATAGAAGCTGACTTAAGGTCCTGTCAAGAGACTACTGAAATCCAACAGGATATCAAGATGCCAACAAGAAAGAGTACTGGGCTCTCTCCAGTTTGCAGCAGTAACAGACCCAGTGCTAAGAGCATAGCTGAAAGATGCGTCAGGAGTCTGGAGAAGATACGCATCAAACGCTCGAAGAGATCTACAGAGACCGACACCGACCTTACTGCGATCGCTGCTGAGACCGTGGTCGAAGGTCAAAAGCCTAGCAAAGATTATTCCCTTAATACCACCTCAACCATCGGTAGTCATCCACGGGGATGCCTCGACGGAAGGATGGGGTGGCCATTCCCATCAAAGGAAAGCTCAAGGGACCGGGTCATCCCTGTTCAAGACCTTTCACATCAACATTCTAGAGGCCATGGCAGTCCTCCTGACGTTGAAGAAGCTATCCCCTCAAAGATTAGCCCACATCAAGCTGGTCTTGGACAGCGAAGTGATTATGAGATGTCTGAACCGACAAGGCTCGAGATCACCCTACATCAACCACGTGATGCTGGCCATCTTTCGCTTGGCAAGAAAGAAAAGATGGCCGTTATCAGCAATTCACCTACAAGGGTTCCGCAATGTGACGGCGGACGCTCTATCCAGGCTAAAGCCGATAGAGTCAGAATGGTCCCAGAACTGCAGATCGACCTCTTCCCAACGAGCGACTACAAGAAACTACCTCGATACGGAGCCCCATACGAGGACCATCAGGCAGGCGCGACGGACGCCATGTCCCTTGATTGGAACAGATGGACTCATATCTACCTGTCCCCGACAACCAATCTCCTGCTGAAAGTCCTCGACAAGCTGAGATCCTTCAAAGGGACAGTGGCGTTGGTGGCCCCTAAGTGTAACATGAACAATTGGTTCCCTCTAGTGATAGAACTGAAGCTGAGGCTGTTTCCTCTACCGAACCCAGTTCTATCCTGACTGGTTCAGAAGTCGACAGTCTTCGCTTCATCTCTGAGAACCCAAAGCCTTCATCACATGATTTTCTCGCCTTAGCAGTCAAGAAAAGTTTTTGGATCTCGAAAGACAGTATTGACTTTATAGAAGAATACAAGTCAAAATCAACCAGAAGACAATATGAATCGTCTAAGAAGAAGTGAGTCTCTTTTGTTAAAGCAAAAAAGCTGATCAAAATCTTGATAGACTTCTGCCTGCCCTTCTTCATTCACCTTCACGAACAAGGCTTGGCTTCCACCACGATAACTACTTGTAAGTCAGCTTTGACTAGACCTCTTCTATACGACTTCCAGGTGGATCTGTCGAACGAAATCTTCAACAAAATTCCGAAGGCATGCGCTAGACTTAAACCAGCAGCCCCTCCGAAGCCCATTTCATAGTCTTTGGACAAAGTTTTGCACTATGCTTTGAACCTGAACAATGAAGATTGTTCCCTAAAGGATCTAACACATAAAGTGATATTTCTGTTCGCTATAGCGTCAGGGGGTAGAGTT
Organism: Palaemon carinicauda; assembly: GCF_036898095.1. Taxonomy (NCBI): domain Eukaryota; kingdom Metazoa; phylum Arthropoda; class Malacostraca; order Decapoda; family Palaemonidae; genus Palaemon; species Palaemon carinicauda. Next base: position 7,478,384 of record NC_090754.1, read on the forward strand.
AATGAAATAGTGGCCCTATCAAGAGACGAGGGCCATATTCAGTTCACAGAAGAGGGAGAACTGAATCTTTTTTCTGATCCTGACTTTCTCGTCAAAAACGAGCTAACCACCAAAAGGTGGGGTCCTTGGAGAATCTGCCCTCTGAAGGAAGATATCTCTCTATGTCCAGTAGAGTGTCTAAAGGTCTATCTTCGAAGAACTTCAGACTTCAAGGAAGGACAGCTCTTCATAGGCGAAACTTCAGGATCAAACTTATCCCTGAAACAACTGAGGGCAAAGCTCACCTACTTTATTCGCAGAGTGGATTCTGACAGTACACCCGCAGGTCATGAACCGGGAAAAATTGCTTCCTCGCTGAACTTTTTTCAGTATAGGGACCTTGATAGACTCCGCTCATACACAGGCTGGAAATCCTCTAGAGTCTTCTATAAACATTATGCAAATCAAGTGCACGAGCTAAAACACTTTGTGGTGGCAGCAGGTAGTGTTGTAAAACCTGTTGTCTAGTGCTGTGATGAACAGTAAACTGTTTGGGACTTTACAGTTATGGGTGAAAAGGTGTTAACACCTTTCAGTGTAATACCTTTTATTAAGGGTCACCCTGGTGCCCCTGGGACTGCTCTTTATAGGTGTAGAATCAAATCAATAACACCAGAGCCGTGTGTACACTCGTATGCAGTGTTTATACTCATCCAACATTTACAGTGAAATTATCTTAATAATTACCTCCGCCAGGAGGTTATGTTTTCGGTTCGGTTTGTTTGTTTGTTTGTTTGTTTGTTTCTCTGTTTGTCTGTCTGTCTGTGGACAACGTAGAGGCCACATTTCTACACGGAATCACTTCAAACTTGGCCAAGTAGTTCCCCAATGTGTATGGAAGAACTGATTAAATTTTGGTCAAGGTCACCCCAAGGTCAAGGTCACAGGGGTCACTGGTGTCACTATGACATAAGTGGCCATATCAAGAGACAGAAATAAAGCACTGACTTTTGCATAAGCCAACAGGGAAGTCCTAGTCCAGGCGCAACCCATGGGTGATGTTCAAATTTATAAAGGTCAAAGGTCAAGGTCATATTGGTGCATTATATCAATGTCATATTAAGTATCAGTGGCAAATGAACAAAGATCACTTGAAGGTCAAAAGTCAAGCAGGTCACTTGAAGGTCAAGGTCACGTGAAGGTCAAGGTCACGTGAAGGTCAAGGTCACCTGAAGGTCAAGGTCACGTGAAGGTCAAGTACATTTGAAGATCAAGGTCACTTGAAGCCAAGGTCATGTGAAGGTCAAGGTCACGTGAAGGTCAAGGTCACTTGAAGGTCACGTGAAGGTCAAGGTCATGTGAAGGTCGAAGTCACATCAATTCATGATTCTAGGACATATGGCGCTCTAGGTCACCTTGGCGGAGGTATGTCCTCTACGAGGACCATGTCCGCGTTCAGGACTTGCTCACTTGTTATACAATGATTTCGAGTGGCCATGTTTTAATATATATTTCTTCCCTTACAGGTGATAAATATATATACCTTTAGAATATTGGATGTGAAGGATATGATTCTCTTTTAATACATTCGTTGTTATATTTATGTTGTATATACAAATAAATATGAAAAATGTATTTACATATTATTCGCCCCATAAGTAGCTGAATAAAACTAGCCAGAGTTTCTTAATTATTTTTTCCTAAAAATAATGTTAACACTTGAATATGCTTATACATGTGAACATAATTATGGTAAGTTAATTACATTTGTTTCAATGTATACAAACCTTTTCGCTTCTATAGTCAGAGTTGACAGTTTCCCTGCAGGGAGCAGGAAGCCCTAAGCTCGTTCCAAGCTTAGCGGATATGACGATTAACGGTAGCGTCATATATTTATGTGGTCTGGGTGACCATATAGAAGCTGACTTAAGGTTAAGGCACTTATACAAACCCACAAATATAGTACTTTCACGTAATTCTCTGGTAATCTTCCATCAGGACGACATGGCTGAGCCCAAAAAATGGATTTTGAAGCAAAGCGAAAAATCTATTTTTGGTTGAGATAGCCATGTCGTCCTGATGGACCCGCCCTACTTTTCTAGAAAAGGAGTATACATATGTAACAATCCCCACCCAAAACTGCTCTATCTGTAGTCTTCCATGCTTAATTGCAACAAGGATTGAGTTGCCATGCATGGCGCTGTAGTAATACAGGAAGAGGATCCACCGGGTAACCTTGATGACGGCTCCCCTTCATTTTTGCCACTTCCCCCTCAGAGCGAAAACTCTATTCGGGGTGAAGACTGCCATGTGTAGTATCAAGAAATACGTCCCCTGATATTATGCGATATCTTTAAGAATTTTCTTAAAGGATACTTGCGCCAGGAGTTAGAATTCTGGAGACCTATGGTCAATTTTCTGGGAGTATTACTGTAGCTAAATATCCCTTAGAAAGCTGCCTAAAGGAACCTTCCATCAGGACGACATTGCTATCTCACCCTAAAATAGATTTTTCGCTTTGCTTCTAAATCCGTGATATATATATATATATATATATATATATATATATATATATATATATATATATATATATATATATATATATATATATATATATACATATATATATATATATATATATATATATATATATATATATTATATATATATATATATATATATGTATATATGTATATATATATATATATATATATGTATATATATATATATATATATATATATATATATATATATATATATATATATATATATGTATATGTATATGTATATATATGTATATATGTATATATATGTATATATATGTATATATGTATATATATATATATATTGTGGTCGGGAAGTTCGTATGATTGGCCTTGATTTTAGTGCTGCCTTTGACCGTGTTAATCATGAGGCCCTTGTTTTCAAACTGAAACAGTTGGGAGTGGGTGGGGCGTTTCTTAGCATTATTATTGATTTTTTAAGTAGTAGATCTCAAAGAGTTGTTGTTGATGGGCACCATAGTGAGTATAGGAATGTGATATCCGGTGTTCCACAGGGTAGTGTTCTTGGCCCATTACTTTTCATACTATATACACATGACATGTGGTTTGGCCTAGAAAATAAGCTTGTTGCATATGCAGATGATGCTACTCTCTTTGCATCAATTCCATCCCCTGAATGTAGATCTGGGGTTGGTGAATCCCTTAATAGAGATTTAGCTAAAATTAGTGCATGGTGCAAATTATGGGGTATGAAGTTGAATCCTAACAAAACTCAAAGTATGATTGTAAGTAGGTCAAGGACGGTGGCTCCTCAACATCCGGATCTCAGTATTGATAATGTTTCTTTAAATTTGTTTGACTCTTTCAAAATTTTAGGCGTGATTCTTGACAGCAAATTTACTTTTGAGAAACATATAAGGTCTGTGTCTTCTTCAATTGCACAAAAAATTGGCTTATTGAGAAAGTCTTTTAAGATATTCGGTGATCAATCTATTCTGAAGAAGTGTTTTAATTCTTTTATTCTACCTTGTTTTGAGTATTGTTCTCCTGTCTGGTCTTCAGCTGCTGATTCTCATCTTAATTTGTTGGACAGAAACTTACGGTCTATTAAATTTCTTATTCCTGATCTAGATATTAATCTCTGGCACCGTCGATCAATTAGTTCATTATGCATGTTGCATAAGATTTTTCATAACTCTGACCATCCTTTACATTCAGATCTCCCTGGACAATTCTATCCTGTTCGTAATACTAGGCAGGCAGTTAATTCTAATAGCCAGGCCTTCTCCATCATAAGACTCAATACTACGCAGTATTCTAGAAGTTTTATTCCAGCTGTTACCAAGTTGTGGAATGATCTTCCTAATCGTGTTGTTGAATCAGTAGAACTTCAAAAGTTCAAAGTTGGAGCAAATGCTTTTTTGTTGACCAGGCGGACATGAGTCTTTTTATAGTTTATATATGACATATTTGTTGTTGACGTTGTTAATAGTTTATATATGATATATCTCTTTTGACATTACTTTTTTTAGAATGATTTATTGTTAATTTGTTCTCTTCAGTTATTTATTTCCTTATTTCCTTTCCTCACTGGGCTATTTTTCCCTATTGGAGCCCCTGGGCTTATAGCATCTTGCTTTTCCAATTAGGGTTGTAGCTTGGATAGTAATAATAATAATAATAATATGTATATGTATATATATATATATATATATATATATATATATATATATATATATATATATATATATATACATACATACATATATATATATATATATATATATATATATATATATATATATATATATATATATACATACATACATACATATATATATATGTATGTATATATGTATGTATATATATATATATATATATATATATATATATATATATATATATATATATATATCAAATAAGCCATATATATTTTAGATATATTAATGTCTGGATTCTCTTAACGACCTCGGGATCAGAGCCCCAGGCGAAATCACACAAAGACAAGAGCTTGGCTCCGGCCGGGAATCGAACCCTGGTCGGCAAGCTTATATAGACAGTGACTAACCCATTCGTGGCCGAATGGGTTAGTCACTGTCTATATAAGCTTGCCGACCAGGGTTCGATTCCCGGCCGGAGCCAAGCTCTTGTCTTTGTGTGATTTCGCCTGGGGCTCTGATCCCGAGGTCGTTAAGAGAATCCAGACATTAATATATCTAAAATATATATGACTTATTTGAATATGAAAAACACGTAAAAATGTGCAAAACTTATCATATATATATATATATATATATATATATATATATATATATATATATATATATATATATATATATATATATATATATATTATCATCAATCGTTACTATTCAACTGCAAAGGAATGGCCTCAGACAGGTCCTGCTACCTGCTTCTGTGCATGGTCTTCAGTTACCCTCACCTGAAAACTTTCTTTGTTCTTCAATCTTTTATCTTCTCTTACTTCCCCCGCCTCTTTTGCAATATCAAGGGACCCATTCTGTTATTGTTCATTCTTATTATATGTCCTGCCAATGTCCTTATCTTTTTCTTACATATTAGCATATTCTTCACTTTAGTTTGCAATCGTATACATGTTCCTCTTTTTCTGTCTGTAGTGTTTTTCCCCTCATTATTATTTCAATAGATCTCTGATTTGTAAGTAGCTTATTTTTTAAGGCTTTAGTAAGTCTCTAAGTTTCTGATGCATAAGTCAAAACTGGTATGGCCGTCCCATTAAATACTTTTATCTTTAGATAAATGGCATCTTACTTCTCATAATCTCATATTGTTTTCTAAAATGTCCCTATTCTATGATAATCCATCTTTAAACTTCGGTGTCACGTCCTTGGGAAACACTTAATGTCTCTCCTAATTATGTATAATCATTACAATCTCTAAACATTCCTCCATAACTTGTATTTGTTGTTTCTCTGCATTTTCATTGAATATTATCTTAGTTTTATTCATAATAATTTTCAGTCCAACATTTCTGCTTTCTCTATTCAAATCTTCTATATTTTTTTTTGGTAATTCCTATCATGATTCATTAACTTTCTCATCTGCCAATCTTAAGGTGTTATGGTATTCTCCATAAATATTTATATCTACATTATCCCAATCTATACACACACACACACACACACACATACATATATATATATATATATATATATATATATATATATATATATATATATATATATATATATATATATATATATATATGTGTGTGTGTGTGTGTGTGTGTGTTTGTGTGTGTATTTATGTATGTGTGTATAGTAATAATCCAGCGATAGATATATTTGAATTATTATTTCATTCTTTCCAATAATTTTTCCAAATTATATATTGGTCAATAAACATGAATTTTATGAGAGTTTTAGCTTCAACTTCCATAATTTAGGGAAAATTTTTCAAGGTTTTGCATTACACCTACAAGGGATTCTAAACTTTTTAATATCTATGATGAAACTACAAATCTTTTTCGAACCAACTATGAAGAAATTCTGAATAAATCGAGATCATTAGAGAATAGGTTGTAATAGTATCTTCACAACATCCTTTTCTCTAGTTATATGTTTAACAGCATTTATTATTTGAAATGGGGAAACAGAATTACGTTCAAATAATGAGAAAATTAATATATAAAATAAGTGCTCATTGAAAATAGCAACATGCCATGTTACAAGGTAGGTGCGATTACAATTAAAATGTTTTACAAAATCATAATTAGGAAATTTCCTCTACCGAACACGAAACAAAATGAGTTTACTTATGACGTCATTGTGAGCAAAGGAATGGGATATGAAATCATCAAAGATTTCAACCAAAATGACATTGGCTTAAGATTCCCCCCTTATCGCTTCTTTAAAATTTTTTTTTGCATCTGAATTAAATCAATTTTCATCGAATAATGCAACAAATGGCGATTCTTTAAACATTGTGCTATCGAATCAATCAAATATCCAGAGCGATCAGTTCTCCAGCTTGTTGTAATCATTTACTTTGTAATACTTATCAACAGAGTATTAGGTTATCAGGGGGCATTAAATAATTGTATTCAACTTATTTTCTACTCATTCGTCTGTTTTAACATCTCTAAGTCGCTGTCCAATTAGAGCATCAGAAAATTTGAAAAAATTTCAGGTTCATGATAAACATAAAAATTCCAAAATTTTCAGTTAGTTCCAGAATGTAAAGGGGATATAAAAGGACAAATAGCTCTAATTTTTACAAAACCTCGTTTAATTCTATTATTTTTCTTTGCAATTGAAAGGAAACAACTATTGGACTTAGTTTGAAATTGCATTCTAAATAACTTTACCGATTTGTTTAACATTGAAATTTACTAATTGAACTATAAAGTTAGGAAATTTTGTAAATAACGTCAGTCTACTACTCGAGTATTATTCTGTATTAAAAAAGGTACAATATGCAAAATCAATAACCCAAGACTCCTTCACAAATTAGGAGCCGAAAGAACCTTTACAGCCCTATACAAAGCAGCTCATTTCCCATCATAATTGCGTTAAGAGACTATTAACCAAGTTGATTATCTTGCAATCGTGTAGCAATTATCTATGGCCAAAAGACGTAATTAGAAATGCAACCAACTGTCACACATTTCATGTGGGTATAAAAGGTATAGTACTCATCGCTACGAACGATTCTATTCGGTAGGATTGGACTAATTTGTGAAAAGATTTTGAGAATTTAGGGATTAGAATATGTCGTAATTGACACGTTTGCCTGATATTAATATTGAACAGTACATAACATACATAAATTTATGAGATGTATACTGTATGTGTAAAGTTCACACAAAACACACACACAGGTGTGCGCACGCACGCGTTCACACACATGCACGCACGCGTTCACATATATGCACGAACACACATACACACACGCATATATATATATATATATATATATATATATATATATATATATATATATATATATATATATATATATATATATATATATATATATATATATTGGCTGGTGAATTACATAAACTTACGACCTCCAAACTCACCAGTTTATATTTCATAAGTCTTTTACATTTGCAAAATAATACACGAGCTCTGAGAATATTACATAACTCCCAGACGGCAATATATGATAACACTAAATATCCAAAAGTCTCCAATGCTACTCCCAAAACAAAACTCAGTGAATTATTTACTGGAACTATTAAAAAACAACCTGTTACTTTGGTTTTTAGTCAGGGATACGAGCAAAATACTAATAAAAATATTAGAGAGCTATATAATACACACTTTACAAAAAATATATATTCGATAAAAAGTTACAACAATAATACAAAAACAATTAACTCCAAATTTAAATTACTCGAAATATTAAATATGAACAAAACCTTAGATTACGACAAAAGAAAGACAATCACTTGTTTCATGGAAATTAATTTATAAAAATATCTAATTTTGATAATTAATGACAATAATTAACACTTTAAGAATCTAATGATTAAACACTAAATAAAATTTACATAAATGTAACGGTTACACTTTGTTACGATCCTCGTGGGGATCGAACCAGATTCTTGTGAATTGATTAATGAAATGGAGACTTTTCAACTGACAACCAATTAGAAACAGTAGGAAATATAGAAAGAAAACTCGCAAAAGAAAACATAATTTTATTTACAACTAGTCAAAGGTGAATGTTTCTTGATTGAGTACTTAGGAAGCACTGAACTAAACAAAGAAAATCATTTGATTAAACTACACTCCAGCAAATAGGGGAACAGTCAAGATGGTAGATAAATAATACAAAAGAATATACCACTCTTCTCAGCAGCTCTCGACGGTTGACAGGGACGGAGATATCTCAGGTTTGGCTTTTCGTCGTTGGTAATGAGGGCGGGCGGCAACGCGTTAGGACATCTCGGACAAAGCTGGTTACATCTGCATTCTGGTCCTTACGCTTTCTCTTCTTCACTCAGCTTGTTCGCCCTCTCTCTCTCTCTCTCTTTCTTTCTTGGGTTTCTTCCTCGTCTCCTTTTCGTACTGTCCCTCTCTCTTGATCGCGTGTAAGTTTATATATCCCTGTATGGGAGGGGTTAACTATGGACAGGTCCATATAAGGAAATTTTCTCGTTTCTTCATCCTCATTGGTGTTCCTTGAAACCGCTGATAACACCTAGGCGAATGCTCTGCTGGTGTAATCAAAATCCATAACGTTGACTCCTTTGGCTAATGTACTTCTTTTCGGCGACAAACACACTTATTCTTCTCCTACAGGTTCCTTGGTCCTCTATAGACAGGGGCTCGTTGTGCTCAAAGACCTCCAACCTAGGCACATAACTTGACGATGGCAGCTTCAATAAACAATAGCGGGACCTTATCTCTCTCTCTCTCTGCTTCTCTAAGAGTAGAAAAAGCACGTGTTTTAACATTCTTTCCTATATTATTCTATCTACCCATGACACGTCCCCCTAAAAGAAAAAAAAAAGGAAAATCTTCTGATTTTATCTTTTTTTTTAAACAAAGCTATCAAAGGAGAAAATCACTTATTCCTAAACTGAGAGACAATTAATTACTTCATTACTCTCGTATCATGTAACCAAAAGCAAAACACACTCTTACGTGTTGATAGAAGAAAAACACAAAAACAGAAAGGAAACAAACGTCCATATCATTCCGAAAAGTCTCTAGAAAGACTGTCGGCTATTACATTATTCTTTCCCTTTATATGAACTATCTTTAAATCATAGTCTTGTAATTCCAAACTCCAACGCATGAGACGTTTATTCTTATTCTTAAATCTATCTAAGTAAACTAATGGATTGTGATCAGTATACACAGTTAAAACATGACCACTACGTACATAAATCTCAAAATGTTGTAAAGTTGATACTAAACTAAACAATTCCTTCTCAATAGTTGAATAGTTCTGCTGTGCTTTATTTAACTTCTTCGAATAATAAGCCACAGGGTGCTTGATCCCATTCACTTCTTGCAACAGAACTCCTCCTATTCCAATGTCACTTGCATCTATCGCTAAATTAAATTCCTTGCTAAAATCGGGCAACATTAGTACAGGCTCGTGAATCATTATGGCCTTTAACTTATTGAAAGCTTCGATACAGTCATTATCAAATACAAAACTTCGTCCTTTCTTGAAAAGATTAGTTATTGGAGCACTTATTTCTGAGAAATTAGGAACAAATCGGCGGAAATATGAAATCATTCCGATGAATCTCATTGCCTGTTTTTTACTGGTAGGAATTGGGAAGTTGATGATAGCTTCTATGTTCCCATCTTTTGGACAAATCTTACCTAGACCTACCTTATGACCCAAATATGTGATCGAGGTTTTTCCGAATTCACATTTTTTCAGATTTAAAACAAGTTTAGCTTTTTCAAGTGCTGACAATACTTTAGCCAAAATGCATAAATGTTGCTCCCACGTATCTGAAAATATTACAAGATCATCCAAATACATAATACAGTTATCAATTCCATTTAAAACTCTATTCATTAATCTTTGAAAAGTACTCGCTGCATTCCGTAGACCAAAAGCCATAACTTTGGGTTCATAACTACCGAAAGGTGTTATGAAAGCAGATATTTTCTGTGCTCGACTACTTAAAGGTACTTGCCAATAACCTTTGGCCAAATCAAGTTTAGAAATAAACTTAGCATTTCCTATTTTATCTAAACAATCTTCTATCCTGGGGAGAGGAAAATTACTTTGTTTCGTAACACTATTCACTTTTCTAAAATCAATACACAGCCTATCTGATCCATCTTCCTTCTTAACAAGAACTATTGGAGAACACCAGTCTCTTTCGCTGGGAACAATCAAACCATTGTCTAGCATATACTTAATTTCCTGTCGAACTGAATTTGTTTTTTCTGGGCTTAGACGATAAGGGCTTTGTCTAATGGGTTTTGTGTCCTGCAACTCAATATCGTGTTCTAAAAGATTAGTCAAACCCAATTTATCACTAACAGTTTCCGGATAATTTGAAAACACATTGAATAATTCCCTTGTTTTTTCTTCCTCTAAGCTAGAATTAAACAACGTGAAATTATTAAGAACATCAGAGTTCTTCTCAAAAGTAATTTCTCTCTGCGACACTGTTACAACTGGCATTGGACGTTCATTATATTTCTTTAGCAAGTTGATGTGCAACCACTTAGCTTTACGCTTACCCATATCAATTAAGTAATTCAAATTTCCCCTTTTTTCTATGATAGGAAATGGACCTTCGAACTTATAAGATAATGAGGGACCTTCTTTCTGGACTAATACTAAGACTTCATCACCCACATGGAAAATTCTGTCTTTAGCCTTAAGATCGTATTTTCTTTTAGTTTCCCCTTGACGGTTGCTCTCATTTTCTTTTGCCATCTGCCAGGCTTTCCTTAAATCCTCTTTGTGATTTTCGATATTCTGTATGTAATCCTTTCTACCTTCTTGCATTAACTTACACTTTAAAATTTCTAAAGGTCCTTTAGCGGTGTGACCGAACAACAAATCAAAAGGACTAAATCCCGTGGTGTCATTAGGAGTTAATCGTAAAGCCAACAAGACAAAAGGTAACTTTTCTTCCCATTCATGTTCGAAATTATTACACAACTTCTTTAAGCAACTTTTCAACGTTTGATGAAAACGTTCAACAATTCCTTGTGATTCAGGATGGTACGGGGTGGAAGTTACAAGTTTAATCCCTAACTCTTTCATTTGATCTCTGAAATACTTTGATACAAAATTGCTACCATTATCACTCTGTATAACGCAAGGAAGTCCAAATTTAGAGAAATAGTTCAGCAAGCGTTTAACTACAGTTTTTGCATTGCAATTTCTTACTGGGATTGCTTCTGGATATCGTCTTAGTCTATCAATGATTGTTAATAGATAGATATTCCCTCCCTTACTCCTGGGCAAAGGGCCTACGATATCAATTACGACATTCTCAAAAGGTTCTCCTACCGATGGGATATTACATAACGGGGCCCGGGGAATTACTTGATTAGGTTTGCCAGCCATTTGACATTCGTGACAACTTAAAACATATCTCTTCACATCACTTTTCATTTTAGGCCAAAAGTACGTTTTAGTTATACACTTGAATGTTTTATTTACCCCTAAATGTCCTTGTTCATCATGTGCTAATTTCAAAATTGATTCACGAAGTTTCCTAGGAGTTACTAATTGCTCTATGACCTCCTCTTTGCTACCTGTCTTAGGACGAACATAGCGACACAAAAGTTCGTGTTTTTAAACTAAATGTTTCCTTACAAACATTTTCAGGTTCATCATCCAATTCACATTAAAAAATTCTAGTTAGTGTTTCATCTTCCCTCTGCATCCTAACTAGTTCATCCTTACTCAATAAGCTAGTTTCTGAAACACTAATCTGTACATCACTTCTTTCGACAGCTACATCATCATCTTTGTTCACATCATCAACATTTGTAAAGTCAGTTTCCTCAGCTACACTCATGCTAAGCTCATCATCACTGCCTCTATTACCTACGTTCGAATCCTCGAACAACCTATGACCGTAGTCAATTTCTGTATCTAATCCTGACCTGGTTACTATCATCTCAGGCACTTGAACTTAACTTAGTATAGGATTCACACACTTGGAGGTAGTTAAATCATTGCCAACAATAATGTCAACGCCGTCTACGGGCAAAGTATCCACGACTGCTAGTTTTACATCTCCTGTTACTAACTGACTTTCCAATTTCATCTTTAACAAAGGACAAACTACACAAGTGTTCGGAAACCCACCTACCATAACTTTTTCTTTCATGCTGATTATTACATTCCTTGGTACACTCTCTCTCCTAACGAGTGATACGGCCGCTCCCGTATCTCTAAGCAAAACTACTTCCCTTGAATCACCTCCTTTAAGAGAAGAAATTAAACCTTCAGACAAAAATTCACCATAATGTTTCCTCGTTTCTTTCAAGAGATTATTCCTTCCTGAAGAAAGATTATTAACTAGTGACACAGGTTTTTTCACATTCGTACTTTCTACTGTGCAATTCCTAGCTATATGACCTTTCTTATTACAATTGTAACAAGTGACCTCTGAATTACTGACTGCCCATTGGCTCCTACAGTACCGAGAAATATGACCTTCCTTCCCACACGTGTAACAATAATAATGATAATAATCCCTGTTCCTATTATCGTTATTGCTAGAACTACTTTTACTATGTTGTGCCTTACTTGACAAAAGATCGTTTTTCTTTTTACTGCCACTTAAACTATGTGTGAGACTGTACTCATCTGCTAATCTCGTAGCACCGGCAAAGGATGTTTCACGCCTATCTTCTATATATAATTTGATGTCTGGAGATAAGTTATCTTTGAAACTTTCTAACAAAACTAAGTTCTTGAGATCTTCAAAATTATCGACTTCAGCGGAAGTCAACCAATCACAAAACGATCTTTCTAACTTCTTTCCGTACTCTACATAAGTACTAGTATCCTCTCTCTTCAAACTTCTAAACTTCTTACGGTACGCCTCTGGTACCAATCTGTATGCACTAAGTACGGTTTCTTTCACAGTTTCATAATCTTCACTTTCATCCTCAGACAAACAACTATACACAGAATGTGCTTTACCACTTAAAACTGATTGTAAATACAAAGTCCACTGTCTTTTAGGAGCGCCTACTCTGTTCATTAACTTTTCAAAAGACATAAAATATTTCGTAACATCTTCCTCATCAAATTTCGGTATAAGTTTAAGCACTGCACTCATATCTAAACTATCAGTGTCACTATTTAAAGATGAATTACTCCCTGATCTGCTACCTGACCGACTGTTATGAAGAGTTTGTCTTAAACGAGCCATTTCTAACTCATGCTTACGCTGTTTTTCATTTTCTTCTCGCTTTCTTTCATTTTCTTCTCTTTCACCTGCTCTTTCATCTCTCTCTAACACTTCCTGTTCTCTCTTAATAACATAATCACGGAGATCATCGCCATCTAGACCAAGAAGTTTACCTGAATCTATCAAATCTCTCGTAATCGCACTCATTCTGTTTCTTTCTATATTCTCCCTGTTTCAATTGGTTATGTAGTCGAAAATTCTGGCAAAGGTCGCCAACTGTTACGATCCTCGTGGGGATCGAACCAGATTCTTGTGAATTGATTAATGAAATGGAGACTTTTCAACTGACAACCAATTAGAAACAGTAGGAAATATAGAAAGAAAACTCGCAAAAGAAAACATAATTTTATTTACAACTAGTCAAAGGTGAATGTTTCTTGATTGAGTACTTAGGAAGCACTGAACTAAACAAAGAAAATCATTTGATTAAACTACACTCCAGCAAATAGGGGAACAGTCAAGATGGTAGATAAATAATACAAAAGAATATACTACTCTTCTCAGCAGCTCTCGACGGTTGACAGGGACGGAGATATCTCAGGTTTGGCTTTTCGTCGTTGGTAATGAGGGCGGGCGGCAACGCGTTAGGACATCTCGGACAAAGCTGGTTACATCTGCATTCTGGTCCTTACGCCTTCTCTTCTTCACTCAGCTTGTTCGCCCTCTCTCTCTCTCTCTTTCTTTCTTGGGTTTCTTCCTCGTCTCCTTTTCGTACTGTCCCTCTCTCTTGATCGCGTGTAAGTTTATATATCCCTGTATGGGAGGGGTTAACTATGGACAGGTCCATATAAGGAAATTTTCTCGTTTCTTCATCCTCATTGGTGTTCCTTGAAACCGCTGATAACACCTAGGCGAATGCTCTGCTGGTGTAATCAAGATCCATAACGTTGACTTCTTTGGCTAATGTACTTCTTTTCGGCGACAAACACACTTATTCTTCTCCTACAGGTTCCTTGGTCCTCTATAGACAGGGGCTCGTTGTGCTCAAAGACCTCCAACCTAGGCACATAACTTGACGATGGCAGCTTCAATAAACAATAGCGGGACCTTATCTCTCTCTCTCTCTCTCTCTGCTTCTCTAAGAGTAGAAAAAGCACGTGTTTTAACATTCTTTCCCATATTATTCTATCTACCCATGACATACTTACATCTTGGATCACAGGAGGTAACTAAACAGCTAAGCAAAATAAATACACTTCACTGTTTAACCTAAGCTCACAGAGCCAGTTACAAAAATTCATGTTATACAAGTACTTACATTACCAAACTGCATTTGAATTAACCTCTAAGAAATTTCCTCAATGTTTGAACAACACTATACACCATTTATGTTGGACCAAAACTTTATTCACGTTTGAGAGGGCACACACTTGATGCACTTGAGTGGAGAGAGGATGTTGGCTCTTTCAAAGGCATAGGCTGAATCTCTTCTGCTCTTATGCATTCCTGGTGGCTAATATATATTGACTTACTTATTTCCAGAACCTTCTGGGACAATGTTCTAGAAGCTTGGGGGCAGGCTTATGACGCCAAAGTTACCAGCTAGTCAAATAGGAGATGAATTCCAATGTACATGGCGTGGCAAGTCTCTCTCAACTATCTCCAGCCACCTACCTCTCGACAATAAGAAAAAGGAGTAAATCTATTTTGAGAAGTTTCATGTACATTCTAACCATGTGCTACATCAAAATTAAATAGACGCTCATGTTCATACCTCGTATGGGTCATACAGCATACCTAAACGAGATTAAATAAAACTTTGAAACCAAATACGTGAAATAAAAAAGTTAATTCTTAAAATCAACGCAAATTTACATATACTGAATTGAATGAAAAATACAATTACACAAATGACAAAAGTCTTATATAATTTACATACCTTACTTAAACCTACATAATAGGAACTCACCTTACGAGGTGGCTATACAACTCTTAAATACACAAATGAAATACATGAATAAAATATTTCAATCTATACTGCACCAGCTTTGTAAGATAGCTCCCCTCAAAAAGATTATTTATTCCGGTCCTTAATCCACCAATTCAGCCCAAGGTAAGTAATCTGCAACCTCGTTATCTTTACCTGATATATGCTTTACATAAATACAATATGGTTGCAAACATAATGACCACCTAGGTAACCTTTGATTGTTATTCTTCATTTCATAAACAAAATTAACGGATTGTAATCCAAATATACTGTAATTGATTCATTATGTGGTCTCTTCACATAAATTTCAAACTTGCTTATCGCTCTGACTAGCGCTAGCAATTCCTTTCCAGCTGTCGAGTAGGCTTGTTAGTGCTTCTTCCGCTCTGACTACATAAAGCAAACAGGATGAAGAATTCCTTTTTTGTCGTCTTGTAATAGGGCAGCTCCAGTTCTATTATCCGAAGCATCCAAATAGAAAAATTATTTCCTGTTGAAATCCGGTGCTTGAAGTATCTTTTTCAAAGTTAATATGGCCATCCTTTGACTTTTCCTTTTTCCTTGTATTTCGATTATGTAGGTCCGGTCACTGCTCTCCTCCAAAATCCAAAATGGTCCTTGGAACTCGTTGGCGAGAGGGAATCTCCTTACAAGTTGTCCTACCGCATGCTGTCTGTTCGTACCTTTCATAACAAATATTTTTTTCGTCTTTCCTTGGCTCGTTTTTATGCTTTCCAGGGAAAATTTCCTTATCTCGCCGATCCTTTTCCTCAAATTCTAGACCTATTCTCCATCCCTTTCCTCTCGATCCTTTCATTTTCTGCCAACATTTTAATTGGTCCTAGTACCTCTCGTCCAAACACCATTTCATTAGGGCTACATTCCATGCTTTCTTGATAAGCTTTGCATACCTCAAATAACATTAACTGTAGTCCCATGTCCCTTTCATTTTCTGTTTCGTAGCCGAACTTTGTCAACATATTCTTTGATGAATGCATCTTGGATCTGCGGGTGATGAGCAGTAGATAGTTGTTGTTTCACATCCAACATTTCCATCACATCCTGATACAATTTTGACGTAAAATTTTTTCCTCGGTCACTCGGAATGATTTCCGGAATACCAAACTTAGTAAAAATGTCTAGTAACTTCTTGGCAATTACTTTGGTACTAATGTTACTGACGGGTATGGCTTCTGTGTATCTCGTCACTAGACACATTAAGGTTAACATATATTCGTGACCTTTCGTGACCTTTCTTCGTCCTTCGTAACGGTCCCTCAATGTTGATCATTACCTGGCTGAAGGGTTCTCTTCACACTTCAATCGGGTGTAAGGGAGCTTTCTTGATTTACTCGTTAGTCTTTCCAGCCATCTGACAAACATGACATGCACGGCAAAACTGGCTCACATCTCTATGCATGGCATGCCAGAAAGTTATTTCATAATTTTTTCCGTCGTCTTCCCTAGTCCCACGTATTCCATTTCATGTGCTACGATGATCGCCTGATCAATGATCGGTGATCAATATCTGACAGTATTTTCCCCATTCTGCATTCTCAGCTATATCGGTGGGTCTATGTTTCCTCATAAGCAACCCATTGTTAAGTTAATAACAGGTGGAAGACTGCTGCACCCCCGTCTCATCCCCCATATGGTACACTAACTCTGTTAACGTCTCATCCTTCTGTTGCAATCCTATCAGCCTTTTCCTATTCACTTGTCCTACTTCTAATGTTGAGTTCACTATTTCTTCCAAATCCATTCCTTCCTTGTCTTCCTGTCCACTTGTGTATTGCTCCTCTTCTCTCGGGCTATCTGGGGAGTACTCCTCTTGTGTACCTTCAAGGGAATCCTCTTCTTCTATAAACAAATCCTCCAAGTTCATTGTTCCATCGGTTTCTCTTTCTTCTTCTGCAGCCACTTTCTTCGTCATACTCCTAGTTATCACACAACCAGGGAACAGTTATGGGTAGCCCTTCTCGAGTTCAGTGAGTTCAGTTGTAGGACTATACTTCAATGTTTTTTCCATTACAATGGGACAAGGGACAAAGGTCACTCCACCAACCTCCTTACCCAGCAGGACTTCTACTCCTGCGACAACTAATTAATTCTTTAGTGGAAAATCAATATTACCTGTCACCAACTTGCATGACAGTTTCAAATGGCA
>NC_090754.1:7500875-7503375 GCF_036898095.1 Palaemon carinicauda
ACACATTCAATTTCTGTCTCCCAGTCACTTTCATTCCCCACAATTCCGATCCATACATCATAGTTGGTACAATGACTTTGTCATACAGAACTCTCTTTACATTCATGCCCAACCCTCTATTCTTTACCACTCCCTTCACTGCCCCCAACACTGGATCATTCATTCATTCTCTGACATACATCTGCTTCTACTCCACCAATTGCTGCAACAACAGACCCACAGTACTTAAACTGGTCTACTTCCTAAAGTAACTCTCCATTCAACATGACATTCAACCTCTCACCACCCTCCCTTCTCATGCATCTCATAACCTTACTAATACCCACAATCATTCTCAACTTCCTTCTCTCACATACCCTTCCAAACTCTCCACTAATCGACCAAGTTTCTCTTCCGAGTCTCCAACCAGTAGAGTATCATCCGCAAACAACAACTTGTTTACCTCCCATTCAGGATCACTCTCGTCTATCAGTTTCAATCCTCGACCAAGCACTCTAGCATTCACCTTTCTCTCTCCATCAACAAACAAACATGCTTTACTACTTACGTAAAAACTCTTCACTACTTCCAACAATTCCATATAACCTCATCACATTTCACATCGCTTCCCTATGAACTCTATCATATGGTATCTCTAGAGTTTAGATCCATAAGCGCAACATACCCCTCCTTGCCTTTTGTTAAATATTTCTCACATTTCTGTCTGCCTGACTGTAAAAATATGATTCATACATCCCCTACCTCTTCTAACACCACCCTGTACTTCTAAGGTAGCATTTTCTGTTTTATCCTTATTCCTATTAATTAGTGCTCTACCATACACTTTTTCAATCACTCTCAACAAACTAATACCCCTTGAATTACAACACTCATGCACATTTCCCTTAACTTTATATAGTGGTACAATACACGCACACACCCAGTCTACTGGTAGCATTGACAACATAAAAAACATATTAAACAATCTCACCAACCATTCAAGTACAGCCATACCACCTTCCTTTTACATCTCAGTCCTCATACCCTCCATACCAGGTGCTTTTCCTACTCACGTTTCATCTAGTGCTATCCTCACTTCCTCTCTCATTTTCCTCTCCCATCACTGGCACCTCAACACCTGCAACCACAATTATATCTGCCTTCCTATCAACCTCAACATTCACTAAACTTTCAAAATATTCCGGCCACCTTCTCATTGCCTCCTCTCCTTTTAACAACCTTCCATTTCCATCTTTCACTGTCTCTTCAATTCTCGAACCACCCTTCCTTACTCTCTTCCCTTCTCTGATAAACTTCTTCTTAATCTCTTCATATGAACAACCCAAACCATGAACCTACCTCCAGTCAGCCGTTCTCTTTGCCTTGGGGACTGTCATCCATGGTGTTTTGACATACCAACTTTCAGAAATTGAAAATAATTTTATTGTTTCTATGTATGCGTACTGATGTCTCGCTAGGTAAATCCTGGACTGCTGGGTAGCAGTTAGGTTCCGACTTCTTTTATGGCCTCTCGTGGCATGGTTGGTTTCGACTTGGCCTTTCATTAGAAGGGGTCAGCGTTCGATCCCAAGTATGAGGTAGAAATTTATTTCTATTTAAACACGATGTTGTGATGATATTTATCCATATTGACTCAATAGGGGTAATTTGAATGAATTACTACCAATTTTGTCACGTGGTGGGCCGGGAAGTTGGGGAAAACTCGCTGGTAAGAGACTGATGTCTCGCCAGGTAAATCCTGGACTGCTGGGTAGCAGTTAGGTTCCGACTTCTTTTATGGCCTCTAGTGGCATGGTTGGTTTTGACTTGGCCTTTCATTAAAAGGGGCCAGCGTTCGATCCCAAGTATGAGGTACAAATTTATTTCTATTTGAACACGATGTTGTGTTGATATTTATCCATATTGACTCATTAGGGGTAATTTGAATGAATTACTACCAATTTTGTCACGTGCTGGGCCGGGAAGTTGGGTAAAACTCGCTGGTAAGAGACTGCTGTCTCGCCAGGTAAATCCTGGACTGCTGGGTAGCAGTTAGGTTCCGACTTCTTTTATGGCCTCTCGTGGCATGGTTGGTTTCGACCTGGCCTTTCATTAGAAGGGGCTAGCGTTCGATCCCAAGTATGAGGTAGAAATTTATTTATATATATATATATATATATATATATATATATGTATATATATACATTTATTCAAATTTATATATATATATATATATATATATATACATATATATATATATATATATATATATATATATATATATACATTTTTTCATATTTACATATATATATATATATATATATATATATATATATATATATATACATTTTTTCATATATATATATATATATATATATATATATATATATATATATACATTTTTTCATATTTACATATATATATATTTATATATATATATATATATATATATATATATATATATATATATATATATATATATATCATATTTACATATATATATATATATATATATATATAT
>NC_090754.1:7505875-7512183 GCF_036898095.1 Palaemon carinicauda
ATTCAATGAAAGCTTAAAGCGTTTGGAATGCAAGATTGAAGAATGAAAATGATACTTGTTTTAAAATTTTTTTAAAATCAGAAACACGTATATGCATTGCTAACTATACGATCGTAATGATTTTGCAATAACGAAATGGTGTCTTTTATTCATCATTTAGTTCTACTCCTGTAAGGGTTGCTTCAATCTATAAATTAGATACATGTCAACAGTGCAACAGAAATTTTCTTTTATCTATGATTAAGTGTGTTAATTATGTCTGCTAATAAAAAATTAAAGTATATCCAATGCTACAATCTGAGTTTATGTAATCTATTCATGCATCCCTAGTTGCAGGAAAGCTGTTTAAATATTCAATATATCCGAGAACAGATTTCAATATGTATATACAGTACATAGAAGTAACATATTCATTGATCCAATGTGATCTTGGTATTGCACCTGTAAGAAATAAAACATGAAACTGATTTTTATACATTTAGAGGGCTCTCATGAATATATGAAGGGAGAGAGAGAGAGAGAGAGAGAGAGAGAGAGAGAGAGAGAGAGAGAGAGAGAGAGAGAGAGAGAGAGAGAGAGATTAACGCGTGTATATGAATAACAGCTTTCAGCTCGACAGAACCATTTCAAAATAATCAAAAAGAAATGTTCGTGTTAGTGGTTACTTATGAAATTGTTTTAATGTTTATTTTACCTAATATCTAACAATGGATATAGAGTCTTTTGGAACAAATAGACACTTGAAAAAAATGACTATTTGGAATTTATCAGGACAATTAAAGACAAGGGGAAATGAAAATTTGCAAATATGGTTTCCTATAAATGATTAACGGTTCATGAATTCCCCCCCCCCCAAAAAAAAAAAATACTTGAATGAGTAAAGGAGACATTTCGTGATTGTCATATCATATTAATTTTTTTGAGGGTGACAGAAACCAAAAATTCTTTCAATGGAAATTTTCAAAGAAGTTGAGAGAAATCATCACTAATTAATCGTTTAGACAATGTAATGGAAAATAGCTCTGGGACCCGACAACAGTATTATAATGATAGATGAAGATAATCATTGCTGGAGTAATGTTATGAACATGAATAGGTTAATGATACTGAAAGACTCTCAAGTGATTTAGTATAAACTTTCGAAATGAATTGTCTAGGGTCAAATGTCAATACAAAATCTAGGAATTACTGTAATTGCAAATCTTGCGGTACACCGGCGACTCCTGAACTTCAATTTTTTTATTTATTTATTCTTTTTTTTTGGAGCAGGTTGACATAAGCCTAGCTTTTAGTATATATAGTGCTGATCTATCTTGACGTTGTTTCAGATCTTTAAAGTATTTTATATTTTTTATTCATCCTTTATATATACTTTATTTGATATTTTCTTTCCTCACTGGACTACTTTCCCTGTTTTTGTAGTCCTTGTTATATTCCTACCAGGGTTGTAGCTTGGCTAATAATGATAATAATGGTTCATATAACTATGGTAACTATGGCTGATAAGATTATCGAACTGAAAAGGGAAGTGAAAGAATAAAGAACGAGCTAATGATTGTCATAAGATAAATTTATAGAAGCAAAAATAAGCAGTAAAATTATTGTAATTTTATATAAAAAGCTTGAAAAACATTTTTCCACGGTTGTTATGACCAGCTAAAAACTTGAAGACAGGCTTTGAAAACTCATTTGAATTTTCCGTTTTGTCTCATAATTCATTTGGAGTCCCAACAACCAACCATCTGACCCGCTAAAGATGAAAATACACATGAGATCACATTTTATTTCAAAAGAAGATCCCCGTACAACTTCAAATCTAATTTACAGCTCTCTACTGAGCTCTCAAAAGATTGAATAGCAAGGAAGTCGTAAGGAAGTTACATTCCGAAAACGTAAATTAACACACATTGTAAATTACCAAGTTTTAGAATGGCCTTTTATTCATTTAAGAAGATAAGAGTCTCCATTTGCATAAAGGATGTAGGGAAGACAAGGTCTAATATGAGAACAACAAAAGGCTACTTATTTGTGTACCAGAAAACGACCTTAAGATAAGTATGGAGGATTCCGATACTAGTTCTACTCAGAGGTTGAATTGTTCACATTCAATTCCACTGATGCTGTCAAATTCAGGAATATGTTCTTAGAATTGAAATCAACCCATCTTCACCAAGCTAGCATATCAGTGAGTTTGCAATGCGTGGCTATTTATGACGAATATCTATCACTAACAATTGTGATTATAATTAATGTAAATATCAACAACAATGGCATTTTAATATCGAATTCTAGCATTGGGATGTGTATTCAAATTTATTTAAACTTTTCCCCTATTATATTGTATAAAAAAACATGTTTCGGAGAATTGTCAAACAAAATGTCTCAAAATGAATATTTGGTCAGGACAACTTCTACCTTTTCTAAATCCTCATTGCTGATCTCTCAGCTTTCCATAAATGTTTTTCTCCAGTCTCGCTAGAATAAGCATACTATATGTTTTAATGACATCTGACGTAATTACTGAAATCAGTCATGTCTCCATTTTTAGGCATTATAACCAGCACTCCTAATCAATATTCGTTAGGTTTTGCTTCTTCATGCTACACTCTATAACATAATCTTATAAGTATTCTGGGAGTCACTTCATTTTCAGACAGTATCATCTCAGTAGTAACCAGGGCTTTCCATCTCTTCAGTGTTTCAATGATGGCTTCGACTTCAAACACACTGAATTCTTTCATGAGCAAATCAAGGTCTTCATCAACTTCAAGTATATCAATCAAATTATTCCCTCCTTGTCTCCTATTCATGACCTCACTAAAGAGTTCCATCCAACGTTATATATCTTCATCTTTTTTTTTTGATGGGTATATGCTTCTCATTCTTTGCCCCTGTTAGGATTTCATAAATAATTCTATGAGCAATTTTTAGACCATAATCACTCCTTGAATTCAAAGCTTTGTCTGAATCATTTATTTTCCTTTCAAATATTCTCTCCAGTCATTTCTGACTTTTGTTTTGAACACTTAGCATGATCTACTTAGTAATTTTCATAACTTTCTCGGAAACATTCAACAATTAATTTCTTTCTCTGTCTCCTTTTTATAGTATCCCACGTATCATTTGATACCCATGGTCTTCTCCCTATGATTGCAAGTCCCAAAAATCATAACCAACTCTCTGAACTATGTTCTTAATATTACACCATTCTCCATTCATTGTTAGCTCTTCATATCTCAAAGTTTCTAAGATTACAAATCGATGTCGACATTTAATTGAAAATGTTCACTGTGCTCATCTTCTAAAAGCCAAATTATATCAAACCTAGGTATTCTATCTACATTTTTGTTGAGCCCTTTTAGTTTCATTTTCAATGTGGCAATGAGTAGCTGGTGATCACTACTAATATCTGCACCTCTATAGCTTCTTACATTTCTCGCATTCTTCCTTCTCTGTTTATTAATGGCTATGTGACCTATTTTATTTGTGTAATTCCCACATGGTGAAGTCCATATATACTTGTGAATGTCCTTTTACTGCAAAAGAGTACCTCCACTGCCAAGATTGTTTGTTGAACAGAAAATTATAAAATATACTCCATTTTCGTTTGCAACTTCAACAAGACCCTCAACACCCACACATTCTCATTGAGGACACCAATTACAATTTCTCTGGAATCTCATCTGTTGTACTCTGCAGTTTTTCATATTATTCATCTTTCCTTTCTTCAGGGGAATCATTTGTTGGTGTATAGCAATCTATTATGTTCATATTGCAATGCCTTGATTTAAACTTTGTAAGTAACTATCTACTATTTACAACTCTTCACTCAGTTGAAGGATTTTCTTCTCTTGTTGTCATCATCATCCCAACCTCTTCTCTTCCACCTCTGCCCGTTCTTCCTGAATAGGTAAATATATTGCCTAGTCTTTAACTTAAGGCAAAGATATCCAAAATATATTTCATAAATTCATTCTCCTCTTGCTGTAACTTCCTAATCTATTTCATGTTTCCAATACTCTAATTACCAATTTTCTTTTTTCATTTAGTATTTCTAAAGCAGGAGATTTTTAGCACCCAGCTACGTAGGGGACTGGGGACCATTCTGACATCTTTGCTTTCCAGTGACTGACTAAATACATAGAGAGGATTCATTGGCTAGATTCATCTAAGGATAGCAAGTTCTTTGGGATGCGCAATGTCTATCTAACTAAGGCAAGGGATCCCTGCCGGTCCATACTAATTCCTGTAAGATCATCCACCAGGTATCAGGAGTAGAAGCCGAATAGACAACTTGTCTCTCGCCTTAAACCCAATCCGTCACTTCATCGACTTATAGAGGGGACATTTCCTCCACAACCAAAATTCTTGTTACTCTTACAGGTTGCTCATCCAGTTACATAACCGTTGGCAAATATATATATATATATATATATATATATATATATATATATATATATATAAATATATATATATATATATATATATATATATATATATATATAAATATATATATATATATATATATATATATATATATATATATATATATATATATATATATATATACATATATACATATATACATATATACATATGTATATATATATAAATATATATATATATATATGAATATATATGTATATATATAAATATATATAAATATATATATGTATATATATATATATATATATATATATATATATATATATATATATATATATATTTATATATATATATATATATATATATATATATATATACATATATATATATATATCTATATGTAAATATATATATATATATATATATATATATATATATATATATATATATATATATATATATATATATATATATATATATATATATATTTACGTATGTATGTGTGTGTATGCAGATACACAATTAAATAAAAGCTAAAAGTGTTTAGAATGCAAGATGGAAGAATAAAAATGTTGCTTGTTTTAAATTTTTGGCAAATCAGAAACACGTATATACTTTGCTAAACATGCGATCATAATGATTTTGCAACGACGAAATGGTGTCTTGTAATCACAATTTAGTTCTATTTCTGTGAAGATTGCTCCAATCTATGAATTAAATACATATCAACAAAGCAACAGTAGTTTTCGATCGTCTATTATCATGTGTTAATAATGGCTGCTAATTAAAGCTAAAGTATATCCCATGCTACAATCTAAGTTTACATAATCTATGAAGAGGTTCAGCCATCCGTGGTTGCAGGAAAGCTGTTTGAATATTCATTACTGTATATCCGAGAACAGGTTTCAATATATATGTACAGTACATAGCAGCAACATATCTATTAATCTAATGTGATCTTGGTATCACGCCAGTAAGAAGTAAAACATGAAACTGATTGTTATGCATTTAGAGAGCTCTCATGAATATATGAAGAGAGAGAGAGAGAGAGAGAGAGAGAGAGAGAGAGAGAGAGAGAGAGAGAGAGAGAGAGAGAGAGAGAGAGGAGAGATTAACGCATGTATATGAATAATATCTTTGAGCTCGGCAAAACCATTTCAAAATAATCGATAAAAAATTTTCGTGTTAGTGCTTATGAAATTGCTTTCAATGTTTATTTTACCTAATATTTTACAACGACAATAGAGGCTTTTGGAACATATAGATACTTAAATAAATAACTATTTGGAATTCATCGGGACAATTGAAGACAAGGGGAAATGAAAATATGCAATATAAAGATAGTTTCCTATAAACGATTGACGGTTCATGAATTCCCAATAAATTTACTTGAATGAGTAAAGGAGACATTATATGATTGTATTATCAGATTATTTTTTTCTTTGTGTGAGAGAAACCAAAAATTCTCTCAATGGAAACTTTTCAAAGCAGTAATGAGAGAAATCACGAATCAATCGTTTAGACAATGTAATGGAAAATAGCTCTGGGAACCAACAACAGTATTATATTGATAGATAAAGACAATCATAGCTGGAGCAATGTTATGAATAAGAATAGGTTAATGAAACTGAAAGAAAATCAGGTGATTTAGTATAAACTTTTGAAATGAATTGTCTAGGATCAATGGCAATAAGAAATCCAGGAATTACTGTAATTGCAAAATCTGGTAGTCTACCGGCGACTCCTGAGCTTCAAACTTTTTTATTTTCTTTTTTTTTTGAGTATGTTGACATAAGCCTATTTTTTCTTATTATACATAGTCCTGATCTATCTTGACGCTGTTGCAGATCTTAAGATATTTTATATTTTTTATTCATCACTTATATATACTTTACTCGCTATTTCCTTTCTTCACTTGGCTA
>NC_090754.1:7512683-7515183 GCF_036898095.1 Palaemon carinicauda
CTTACTCGCTATTTCCTTTCTTCACTTGGTTACTTTCCCGTTGTTGTTGTCCCTGTGCTTTTAGCATTGTACTATTCCTACCAGGGTTGTAGCTTGGCTAATAATGATAATAATGGTTCATATAACTAGGGTAACTACGGCTGATAAGATTACAGAACTGAAAAGAGAAGTGAAAGAGATAAAGAACGAGCTAATGATTGCCGTCAGGTTAATTTATAGAAGCAAAAATAAGCAGTAAAATTATTGTGATTTTACATAAAAAAACACCTTCAAAATTTGTTGTCCACGCTTGTTATGACCAGCTAAAAACCAGACAATAGGCTTTAAAAACTAATTTGAATCTTGCGTTTTGTCTCGTGTCATTAGGAGTCCCAACAACCAACCACCTGACCACTAAAGATAAAAATACATAAAAGATCGCATTTGATTTCAAAAGAAGATCCCTGAACAAATTCAAATCTCATTTACAGTTCTCTACTGAGCTCTCAAAAGATTAAACAGGAAGGAAGTCGTGAGGAAGTTACTTTACGGAAATGTAAATTAACACACACTGTAAATTACGAAGCACTAGACCTTTTATTCATTTAAGAAGAAGAGAGTCTCCATTTGCATAAAGGATATAGGAAGGACAAGGCCTAATATCAGGACAACAAAAGACTACTTACTTGTGTACCAGAAAACGACCATAAGATAAGGATGGAGGATTCTGGTACCAGTTCTATTCAAAGGTCAAAATGTTCACATTCAAGTCCACTGTAGCGTACATATTCTTGTCGAATTCAGGAATCTCTTCTTAGACTTGAAATCAACCTATCTTCACCGTGCTAGCATATCAGTGGGTTTGCAATACAGTGTTTATTTATGACGAATATCTCACTAACAGTCGTAACTGTAATAATGTAAATATCAACAACAATGGCATTTTGACATTGAATTCTGGCATTGGGAATGTATATTCAAATTTATTTAAATATTTTTACCAATAGTATTGTATATAAAAGACCATGTTATAGAGAATTGTTAAACAATAACAAAACAATGTTAATATATATATATATATATATATATATATATATATATATATATATATATATATATATATATATATATATATATATATATGATCTGCTTACTCTTATGCCATTTAAATGCCTAATCCAAACAAACACTATGATTTTTATAATTACGATTTTCCTCAAACATTTCTAGCACTATTGTTACGACAAAGGCTAAAGCTAGAATTCCAATATTGCGATAAGAGCAAAAATAATATTTGGAAACTACAGTTGTTTTTATTGGCAGAGTTGCTTAATCGGTAGCGGTAGAGTAATGCGTTTGACTTACGAATCAATCGGTTCTTAAAGCCCCTATTACACTTGTCCGGTTTCCTACGGCGCCGTTGGTCTCGACGCTAGCATATGTTGAAACCGGTGTGTGTGATAGCAAATCGGCCGCATGGAAGCTCATCCACGGCCGGCCGGATGAACTTTCGCCAGTACTAAAGTTGGCCGTACGGTCTTAGTACGTCAGGACTGAGGACGTAGCGTGTAATTGCTCACCATATGGTATGACATCAGTTTGGGTGGCTGAAGCAGTGTTGCCAGATGGTCACTGAATAATTTCTGAGGAATTTGCAATAAAATTTCTGGATATTACCAAATATTTCTGACCATTCTATTTACCATGAATTGATTATACCAAAGGAAATACGAAAAAAATCAATTGTACATTAGGAGTGATTAACTATTTATTTCTTTTCTTATATGAATTTGAAGGAGAATTCAATAATACTTAAGCCTATGCATCAAATTGGAATTTTCATGAAAATAGAAAAAAACTACGATATTAATAACATACTACAAACTAAAATATGTAAAATATTGGCAATTTCCTTTGACATATTGAATGAATTGTAATTTATTTGACTAAATACAAAAAATAAACGTTACTTCAATAATATTGGCTTAATCATATATATATATATATATATATATATATATATATATATATATATATATATATATATATATATATATATATATATATATATATATCATGAAACCGTGGTATTCACTAAAACAAAAAAATGGGATATGCCTAGGCCTACACACACAGTTGTTTCTTTGGACTGATTTCAACAAATAATTCAATATTTCTTCTAAATAGTGAATAACAGATTTAATCAAGTGTAGTTATGTATGAAACCACAGCAGAATGACAGAATCTTACCGTAAGATACTTAATCAGGCGACAAGACAACAAACTTAGAACACTGAAGTTCAAATCCGAGTGAACATGGCGAAAGTGACTGTCAATATGGGTACCTTTCGAACAGTCGGATCGATATTGTGCCACTGAAATCTATATGGAAAACATACGTGTTGCCTACATGCTTAAAACGGTTTAGAACATAATCTCTCTATGTGTCCCATGACCATGTGACGTCTCTCTCTCTCTCTCTCTCTCTCTCTCTCTCTCTCTCTCTCTCTCTCTCTCTCTC
>NC_090754.1:7520183-7522683 GCF_036898095.1 Palaemon carinicauda
TTAGTAGAGCTTGGCACCTGGGGTAATGAGGATGTGGATGAGTAGTGCGACTGAAACAGCAATATTCTGAAAAGAGTTGGAGAAGTTTTAGGAGTATTAGCAGGAAAAGTGACCAAAGTTAAGAAACTTTTCATGTACAAGAGAAAATCAAGATGAAGAAAATTTCGAAGCAAAAGTATGATGAAACAGGGACTGATGAAAATAAGAAGAGACGTAGATTAACAAAGCAAGAAGCAAAAGTGGTGGGGGAACAGTCAAACAAACAAGCGATGGATAATGTATATGGAGATTTGGACACAAACGAAGGTCAAAATAAGATTTACAAGATTGCTAAAGGAAGAAATGAAGCAATCAAAGATATTACCCACTTTAAGCAGGTAAAGAATGATGATGGAGTAGTAATGTGTAGCTCAAGTGACATAAAGGGAAGGTGGAAGCAGTATTTGGAAAGATTACCAGACGAAGAAAATCCAAGATTTGTAATTGTAGATGGATATCCAAATTTACGATTGGTAAGAGATGTAGATAGAGAGGAAGTTAGTGTTGTCCTTAGCAAGATAAGAAATGGAAAAGATGGGGACCAAATAATATCCAATAGAAGTCTTGAAAGGCTTAAGGGAATTTGGAGGGGATATGCTGTGGGATCAGATGAAAAAGATACATAAAAAGAAAAGATTCCCAGAATGAGGAATAGCTTTTTAATACTCATATTCAAAGAGAAAGGGGATGCTTGAAATTGCAATAATTATACGGCAATTAAACGTCTTCCACATACTCTGAAGCTTTGGGAAAGGATTATAGTGCGTAGGATAAGGGAAAAGACCAAGATGGAAGAAAAATTGTTTGGATTTATGCCAGGCAAAAGCACGGCAGATACAATGTTTGCTCTAAGACGATTGATGGTAAAATACAGAGAAGGCCAACAGAATTGACATATAGTATTTATTGACTTAAAGAAGGCTCATGATAGAGTTCTATGGCAGGAGATATGGCGATATCTGAGAAAGACGAGAACACCAGAGAAATATGTTAGACAGAGATATAGCATGTATGAAAGAGTAGGCACACAAATAAGAACGATTGTTGGTTTGACTGAGACGTTTGAAATGGGGTTTAGGTTACACCAAAAGTCGTCATTAAGCCCCGAGCTGTTTAATGTTGTTATGGATGTAATCACTGAAAGATTGAGAGAACAGTCACCATGGACTATGTAGTTTTCAGATGATATAGTTCTGTGTGATAAAACCACAGAAGTAAACAGTAAAAAAAAAAAAAAACAGGAGGGAATAATTTGAAAAGAGTGTCCCGCGTGTACAGTAGTGTTATCGAAGGATAAATGTTATGGTAAAGGGAAAGGTACATAAACCTGTAGTGAGACTCGCCATAACATTTGGTGTAGAGACCTGGCCCAGGAAAAAGACCTTTGGAAGAAGAGGATGTTGCAGAGATGAGAATGCTAAGATGAATGGGTGTGATCACGAGGTTGGATAGGGATAGGAAAGACTTGGTACGGGGAACAACTAAGGTTACAGAGGTGTCAAAGAAGATCCAAGAAAAGAGATTTCACTGGTTTGGGCACTTCATGCAAAGATACCAGGGTTATGTTGGTAGGAGGTTGTTGGAGATGGATGTACCATGCAGGAGAAGGAGGGGGAGACCAAAGAGGTGGATGGAGTGTGTAAGAGCGGATATGGAGCAGAAATATCTCACACTGTAGGGCATCAGATATATAACAAATTGGAAACTGCTTTCAAGATATAGCGAAAAAAGCTTTAGTCTATCAATATATATATATATATATATATATGTATGTATGTATATATAAATATATCTATATATATAATATATATATATATATATATATATAAAAATACCCACACACATATATATATACATATAGCCTAGATATATATATATATATATATATGTATATATATATGTATATATATATATATATATGTATATATATATATATATATATACAGTATATCATAAACAAACACCAACAACACGATAAATGTCATATATATATATATATATATACATACATTTATATATATACATACAGTTATATATATATGTATATATATATATATATATACATGGTGCAAATAAGTTCAATGCCGCACCTCCTTATTGGTAGTGGAGCAAATGTAATATGAGGCATGTTTGGTGATGTAATGTTGGTAACAGTTTTATTCACCCAAAGAATACCTAAAGATGAATATGGATGATGATAGGACTCCTGATTCTGTTGCATATAGATTTGATGTAATCAAATTGGCCGCTTACCCGATTAAATTTAAATGAAATTCCTTATTTTTGGTCTGAATTCAATTATTCATTGAATTCTATTTACAAAAAAAAATGATATCTACATATGTTTTTCAACATTAAAAGGTTTTTGGAAATAAAAAACGTTAAAGGTATTTTTAGATTTTTCAAAAAATTTAAGCAGTATAAATTATAATATCCGTTTTGAATAAAAAACAAAAAGTTA
>NC_090754.1:7527683-7530183 GCF_036898095.1 Palaemon carinicauda
CCAATATTGATTTTATTCATCGAAAGTGAGTTTAAAGCCAATAAAAACTACCCACAATATTTCATAGCTAAAACTTCCACAAAAGGAGTTTTTGCTACATATGCCACCCCCCCCCCTCCCACCACCAGTAAATTATGCTAAACATTTTCCACAATGACGCAAGACGTGTATAAATCTAATGGTATCTTTGTAGATAATACAACGAACTTTAAAGCGTTAGTCCATCATCTGTGGAGTAGGCCATTAAAAACCTTTTTTAGTAACCAAGTCCAAAGGTGACTGAAGATAGCTTTAAAGTTCGATGTATTCTCTATAAAGATAGAGTTGGTTCTATACACATCTTACATCATTGTGGAATTTTTTAGCATGTATATATATATATATATATATATGTATATAAATACATACATAAATATAAATGTATATATATATATATATATATATATTTATATATATATATATATATATTGATAAAAGCTATTTTGTAGGTGATATTCATTAAGTAAAAAAGAATAAGATGTAATATAATAGAAAAAAAGAATATATCGCAAAAGAATCCAGCAAAGATTGGAAGTAAGAACTGGAAGCAAATAACGGGCCGTTAACGAAAACGGACTCGACATCCCAGATGAAAACATAACCGACCCAGATTTGCTGATGCCGGCAAAGGGGGGAAATTCCTTGATGCCAATTAAGGCTCTAATAGAAACCGTTCCATCTGGAGTGTGTCATGTGTAACACATTAATTAAAATTCTCTGAAAACGGATGATTTTTGGGAAGGTTGCCGATAAGGAAAAACTCATTTCTATTGGCGTCTGCAAATTCTTAATTGCCCCGACAGTTAGTGCAATATATTTGTCATGAATTTCATTTCAAGATACGTTGCGTGTTGATTTTCAATATCTGGTTATAATTCAATCAGGGTACACGAAGCGCTCATATCCAAATTTGCAGGCGCCTCTATTGATAGAGGAATTGGATATATATATATATATATATATATATATTAATATATATATATATATATATATATGCATATATATAGACATATATATATATATATATATATATTTTCACACACATATGTATATATTTGTAAATATATATATGTATATATATACACACATATATATATATATATATATATATTATATATATATATATATATATATATAAACACACACACATATATATATGTATATATATATATATATATATATAAAATATATGTGTGTGTATAAAGAGAGAGAGAGAGAGAGAGAGAGAGAGAGAGAGAGAGAGAGAGAGTAGGTGTGCAAAGGCTTACACGTAATTACGCTGCAGAGTGAAATACCAGACACACTAATTTATCTCTGAGGAAAAGTAAGGCTAGAAAGAATTCATTAACTTTGATTAAAACCGAAAATCATCAAAAATTTAGGAAAGTTAAAAGTATCTAGCGAATGTCTCCTTGTACATTATTTGTCAGTTTTGGTTTAAAAATTATTTATAGTGAGGCAGAAAATCAAGTTTATTTTCAAAATAATACCGATTTTCACTATTTTCTACTTCGTTTCAAAGTTAAACACTGATCGACAGTCTATCCGGCAAAATCTATCAAAGAAAATTGTCATAGCGATTTGCATTTGTATATTACAGTGAGGTGTTTCCACTGTAGATTTAATCACTTTAAAACTAAAAAATGGTTGACAATATGAGTGACAAAATCAATCGTATGTGTTTCGTAACGTGATTGCAATTTGTAATGGTTTCAAGACTCATTGCTGAACTTTGTTATTTGCCATGGAAGGCATTTTCCAATTACCATCCTTCACGTCATCGTATTGACCGTATCAGCTACAGTAATTGAATTGACGTCAAAAGATCTCGCGCCAAATGGTTGCAGGAAATGCAAAGTGGAAAAAATTATAGAACACTGAAGGAAATTTACGTTAATATTTTCCATTATATGAAATAGTCATCTTTCCTGCAAAATTTTTGAAATATTTTAATTGGCATTTCTGTTACTGGATCTGTATTTATTCAAATCAGTCTATCTTTAATGTTATATTGATAACATTCTATCTCTCTTCAAATACTCATCCAACAACTGGGTGTTTTTTCTGTTGGAAAGCAAGCATAATATGGTGATCAGTAAATGCGATTATATCCACAATATAAAACAGTTGTTAATTAGAGGTTATAAAGTCTCAATAAACTACATTAGATATATAATTTTTTAGACTACTATTAAATCAATGAGCCGATTAACGCCATCCATATTAAGAATATAACACGAGATATTAAAAAAAAAAAAAAAAAAAACTCGTTGATTATGATTACTCCTATACATCCCACCTTTATTACTTGAAGAAATGTAGATTTATTTTCTAAATCAAATATTATTTGTTTCGTTTTTTTTGCAAGGGGATCATTCCTATTATCGTTGAAATGGATTATGCATTAAAACTCCATGCTATGTCTGTATCTTTCATAATATGAAACATGTTGTGACATTTT
>NC_090754.1:7535183-7537683 GCF_036898095.1 Palaemon carinicauda
AAAGGATGAAAAGGGAAATATCATCCACAATAGAGACGAAGTGAGAAAAATTACAGAGGATTCCTATAAATTGCTATACAATAGTTATATTAGAAATAACTTCACCAATCAAAATAATGAAACACCCGAGCCGGTAACCAACATAACAGTATAAGTAAAGAGGTAAAGAAGATGAAAGATTTGAATAGAGAGAGCACAAATGTAAGACTGAAAATGAACATGAGTATAATGCTCAAAGAAAATCCGCAGAGACAACAAATGAGAGTTATGGATGAACCTTTGGAGATTGTTAATGCTTTTAATTTTTAGATTATTTAGACGGACCATATATCCTTATTATTATTATTATTATTATTATTATTATTATTTTTTTTTTTATTATTATTATTATTATTATTATTATTATTATTATTATTATTATTATTTTTCCCCTCTATCACAATTTCTCGACTGGGTCGTATTTATGGGGATGGGATTCGGGTTGCATCCTGCCTCCTTAGGAATCCACCACTTTTCTTATTGTGTACGCCGTTCCTAGTGTCGCACTCTTCTGCATGAGTCCTGGGGCTACTTCAGCCTCTAGTTTTTCTAGATTCCTTTTCAGGGATCTCGAGACCGTACCTAGTGTTCCTATGATTATGGGTACAATATCCAGTGGCATATCCCATATCCTTCTTATTTCTATTTTCATGACTTGATACTTATCCCTTTTCCCTCTATTTCTCTTCAACTCTCTAGTCCCATGGTACTGCGACATCAGTGAGTGATACTTTCTTCATGATTTTGTCAATCAACGGCACGTCTGGTCTATTTGCACGTATCACCCTATCCCAGAGGATCTTTGCCTGATCATTTTCTATCACTCCCTCAGGTTGGTGCTCGTACCACTGCAAGGTAGCTGATGTTTCTTGCCCAGTCCCCAGAGGAGGGCTTTTGCCACTGAATCATGCCTTATTTTGTACTGGTTTTGTGCAAGTGGTGGACATTTTCTTGGTATGTGGTTTATTGTTGTAATTCCCATATTCAATTCCTACATATGGGAGAGATGTTATTTCCGTCTATCGTTCCTTGAACATACCTGGTTCTTGGGGCCTGATCTTGTGCCGCTGTTATCATTCCTTCAGTTTCCTTCTTTAGCTCTACCCTCAGTAGCCATTGCCACGTGTCATCGCTGGCTAGTTCTCTAGTCTGTCTCAAGTATTGTCCGTGCATTGGTTTGTTATGCCAGTCCTCTGTTCTGTTTGTCATTCTCTTGTCTCCGTATATTTCTGGGTCTTCGTGTACTTTGATCAGTCCTTTATTTTTTTCCCGCACTCTTGAGCCACTCGTCTTCACTGGTTTTCAGATAATGCCCCGGTGCTCTATTCTCGGTGTTGATGAAGTCCTCTACAGTTAGTAGTCCTCTCCCTCCTTCTTTTCATGTTATGTACAGTCTGTCCGTATTTGCTTTTGGGTGTAGTGCTTTGTGTATTCTCATATGTTTCCCAGTTTTCTGGTCTATGCTGCGGAGTTCTGCCTTCGTCCATTCAACAATTCCTGTGCTGTTTCTGATTACTGGCACTGCCCATGTGTTTAGGGGGTTTTATCATCTTTCCGGCGTTGTTTTGACATGAGTA
Organism: Palaemon carinicauda; assembly: GCF_036898095.1. NCBI lineage: Eukaryota > Metazoa > Arthropoda > Malacostraca > Decapoda > Palaemonidae > Palaemon > Palaemon carinicauda. Next base: position 7,536,800 of record NC_090754.1, read on the forward strand.
TCGCCTTGAGTCTATATGTATATTCTTTCCTAATCGTGTCCTTCATCTCTTTGTGTTTTATATCCCTCCTTCTATTATTCCCAGGTATTTGTATCCAGTCTCATCTATGTGTTTCATGTTGTTACCATCTTGTTGCTTTATCCCTTCAGTCCCTGTTACTTTACCCTTTTGTATAAGCACATATTTCTATTCCAAACTCCATCCTGATGTCCCCAGATACAATCCTTACAGTGAAACTCTATGTATATATTTCCTTGACGTTCTTCTTCTTCTTCTTCTTCTTCTTCTTCTTCTTATTATTATTATTATTATGGGCGTGGTAAAGGAATAAGCATCCATTCATCATAAACCATCTTATATATATATATATATATATATATATATATATATATATATATATATATATATATATATATATATATATATATATGGATTAATATCAACACAACATCGTGTTCAAATAGAAATAAATTTCTACCTCATACCTGGGATTGAACGCTAGCCCCTTCTAATGAAAGGCCAGGTCGAAACCAACCATGTCACGAGAGCCCATAAAAGAAATTGGAACCTGACCGCTACCAGCTGTCCGAGGATTTACCTGGCGACACATCAGTCTCTTACCAGCGAGTTTTACCCAATTTCCCGGGCCACCACGTGACACAATTGGTAGTAATTCATTCAAATTACCCCTAATGAGTCAATATGGATTAATATCAACACAACATCGTGTTCATATAGAAATAAATTTCTACGTCATCCCAGGTATGAGCAGAAATGAGCAGACACAATTGAGTAGAAATGACAAGAGAGGGTGGTCTTAAGAGTTGAAAACTATGGGTTAGGAAATTTAGCTTGAGGGAATGAAGCTGTCAGAGGAATGGTAA
>NC_090754.1:7542683-7552683 GCF_036898095.1 Palaemon carinicauda
AAAATAAACTAACTTGTTTAGGGGTTTGAGGTCTAGGATAAGTTCGAATCGCTTCTATCTTATCTACCATCGGGCTTACGCCCCTGTTATTTAATATGTGACCCTAAAATTGAACCTCTTGCTGAAACAGCTGACACTTTGCTAGGTTGACCTTCAAATTATGATGACTCAACACTTTGAGACCTTTAAGAAAATTAGCCATATGTTTTTCTACAGTATTCCCTAAAATTTTTATATCATCAAGATTGATTAATACTGCATTTCCTACCAATCTAGAAAATACACTCATCATTACGCGTGAAAAATGCATGGGTGAATTCTTTAACCCAAATGGCAAGATATTAAAGGAATATAATGAGTCGCTGGCAACAAATGCGGTTTTCTCTCTACTCTTGGGATCGTGTGCTATTTGATGTTACCCAGATTTAAGATCTAATGTCGAAAAGAATGTGTTATTCCTGACCTTGTACAAAATTTCTTCTATCGATGGCAAAGGAAATAAATCACCTTTCGTTACGCTATTCAATTTACGGTGATCTACACATTTACGTAAAGCGCCAGGATAGGAGAACGCCAGGGAGAATCAAAGACCGAGATTATTCCATTCTCTTTCATCTCTGCTAACTGTCTATTTACTTCAGTCTGATACTGAAGTGAACTATCTCCCGTATCTATGTTGAAAGGCATAAAGTCACAATAACCCGGAGGTTCTTTCTCTAATACAAATACATCTTGATAAACTTCCAAAAGCTGTGCAACATAAAAATGAAACTGAGTAGGTGTTGAACTATATCCTAAATCTTTTAAGGCTCATGCGCAATCTGATGAGGTACTTTGCTGAAAGGCGGTATTAAACACTAAATCAACATTCATTTCAACCCACGCAATTAGCGTATTCTCTTTAAGTAACACTGGTACTGATGCAAAATTATGGAATAATACCCTTATTTTCCCTTCCTTGATCTGCACTATTGAGTCCTGTAACAAGTTATCTTCAAAGTCTACGTAAGGCGTAAGTATGCCAACCCCTTCCTTTAATTCTTTGATACACACGTCAAGTTCAATCCCCATAGCAACACAAGGGTCTATACAATCTTCTTGGGAAAGTCGAAGGTCCCACTTATCAGTGACGTTAACAACAGGTTCTATTACGGGTGCTACTGATGCAACTGCCCCTCCTATGGATAGGATATGCTTCCTCATGGTTATAGTCAATCCCTCAGGACACGAAAGTACGTATAAACCTAGTAACCAGATCGCATCTGAACCAAATATGACATCTATCCCCGTAATATCCAACTCAGGGACAACGTAGAAATCGTGAATGAGTTTCTCGTCTACCAACTCATAGGGTTGTGAAAAAAAATTATTCATGAAAACTTCTTTTCCCCCAAGACCTTGACATTTTAAAGGAACCTCATATTGAACTTGATTTACTGTAATGTATGTTTCAACAATAAGAGACACAAATGCTCCTGTATCTATTAAACGGTTTTTAATACCAGAAGGGAACTTAACTTTGATAACAGGCTGCTGGGATGCTGTCTTCAGTCTTCTTCCTGTTTGATCGTCCTGGGTGCCGCTGTCACCACTGGGGGCTGTTCTTGAGCTTGCGGCGTCGGCCAAGCCGCAGGTGGTGACGGGTGTGCTAAAGGAGGCCTCCATCCTCGGGTTGCCTACATAAAACCCACCGGGGGATGGGGATAGTACGGTGTTGCTCCCATCGCAGGTGCCGTTCCTCCTGCAGCCAGGGGCGCTGCTGTTGCTCCCGCATTAGGGGTTCGAGCCACTGTACATTGACTGGCGTAATGTCCCCGCCGTTTGCAATTGAAACACTGAACCTTCTTCTGAGCTTTTGACCTATTGTTTGGCCCTTGGCCCGATGATTTCCTCTGTCCATTCGAATTGTTCCCGTACGATGACGACGATGATGAGGGTTGCTGTTGTCTATGTCTTTCCGATTGGGGTATCTCCTCCTCTGTACTTGCCATTAAAATTGGCATATTATCCATAGCCTTCTCTACGGGTACGGGCTGAAATAGTGTACCCCATGCATATTGAGGTAGATGTGATTTCATGAACTTCTTCAACCAAGGATCTTTAATGCCTTCCAAGGCATCATGGCCGTCCAAGAAATCTTCCAATTCTGCAGCTATTCTTGTGAAAAATTCCAAGTACGACTCACCTTCCATCTTGACGGGAACATAGTTACATTAATGTTCATGCACACTTGCGGTACCTAGGCTCAACCTCCGTTGTAGGCGTATTTTCAGATGTGCCCAAGACCTGGGCTCGACGAATCCGAGATATCTCCTCACTTTCCTATAGGCACTTCATCGAATTCTCTGTTGTACAAAAACAGTTTTTACGATCGGTCCAACACAGCTCCGACATTGCTGCCTCTACCGAACTGAGAAATATCTCTATTTAGATAAATCTTCGCCCTTGTTGTGGCACTGTCTTCAAAAGTGGGTACATACTCAGATAGCGGAGGAAAATTGCCGTAGTTACTGGATCGTCCATTCCGTCTAGCCCGGAGATCGAACCCATCTTCTAGTGAAGGGCTGTTTTGGTAAACTCCCTGTGGTGATGGTTTTTGCGCGCGCGCCGATGTTCTAATATGTATAGGTTCTCCTTGCGGCTTTACGACATGATGTATGCCTCCGACAGTTTCTTCAAGTTCTATGAAAATGTTGTCTTGTTCAAGAACAATCATGTTGTAATTTCGTAATTTCAGTTCACTTCTTAGTTGAAAGAAATCCAACTATGGCGCCACCATTAATTTGTCCCAAATCATGGGCAAACAACTTTATAAAAACAATTCAAAGAGACCAGATAAGGCAGATGCGATTTTGTTCTTTCAACTCTAAATATATTTGACAAAATGTGATTACACAGTAAGGAGGCACTTAATTTAATTTCCTTAAGTCAATTATTAGTGGTAGCGAAAAACAGTCTTTACAAATCAATTCCTTCAGCTAACTACTGAATGAGTGCTCTTACAAATATTCAATACACATCTATGTTTGGGCAGAGACCACAGCCCCGGGAGACCAAGTATATGTTTCGTTAATCGTTATAATGAAAACTACAAGTATAAGTTGCTTAGCTTCCTAGCCCAGGGCATAACCGTGAAGGACGTTAGCCCTTAATAGTGGCTCTTTTCAAACTGAACAAAGGCGTAGTAGGCCATGAAGGCGTAATCCATGGGCAGCATGGGGGTTAGTGCCATCTTGCCTTGGGGGTCCTGGATATGGGTCCACTCTTCAAAATGGGGGCATTGCTCAACGGTCTCCTGGCTACAGCCTCCACTCCCTTGCCTGCAACGACAAAGTTGAAAACAGAAAAAGGAGCTAGTCATCGGGTACTGTATGAGGTGCCAACGACCTCAGCGTCGCCAGTCGATGCTGACTCTATGTCTAATACTCAAGCCAAGGAAGTAAAAGAGGTCATCGGCATGACCGCAATTGTTTACCGGTTCAACTATTTGTGACACACACACACACACACACATATATATACATATATATATATATATATATATATATATATATATATATATATATATATATATATATATATATATATATATATATATATATATATATATATATATATATATATATATGTATCTATATATATATACATATATATATATACATATATATATATATATATATATATATATATATATATATATATATATATATATATATATATATATATATATATATATATGATAAATTTTGCACATTTAGATGTTTTTTTCATATTCAAATAAGCCATATATATTTTTGATACATTAGAGTCTGAATTCTCTTAATGACCTCGGGATCAGAGCCCAGGTGAAATCACATAAAGACAAGAGCTTGTGACCGGCCGGGAATCGAACCCTGTTCGGCAAGCTTGTATAGACAGTGACTTAATCACTGTCTATACAAGCTTACCGGCCAGGGTTCGATTCCCGGCCGGTCACAAGGTCTAGTCACTGTCTATACAAGCTTGCCGAACAGGGTTCGATTCCCGGCCGGTCACAAGCTCTTGACTTTGTGAGATTTCGCCTGGGGCTCTGATCCCGAGGTCGTTGGGAGAATCCAGACATTAATGTATCAAAAATATATATGGCTAATTTGAATATATATATATATATATATATATATATATATATATATATATATATATATATATATATATACATATATATATATATATATATATATATATATATATATATATATATATATATATATATACATTTCCATTTACATTTACATTAATATTTACATATATATATATATATATATATATATATATATATATATATATATATTTATATATATATATATATATATATATATATATATATATATATATATATATATATATATATATATATATATATATGTATATATATATATATATATATATATATATATATATATATAAATATATATATATATATATATATATATATATATATATATATATATATATATATATATATATATATATATATATATATATATATTCAAATAAGTCATATATATTTTTGATACATTAATATCTGGGTTCTCTTAACGACCTCGGGATCAGAGCCCCAGGCGAAATCACACAAATACAAGAGCTTGTGACCGTCCGGGAATCGAACCCTGGTCGGCAAGCTTGTATAGACAGTGACTAAACCACTCGGCCACGAAGAAAGATAAAAGACAATGACAATTCTTCTGTACTCATACCTGTCGAATTCAGGTGTTTTGTACTTAGAATAGAAATCAACCCATCTTCACCATCGTAGCTAATTGGTAGTTTGTTACTTGGCATTCGATTAATGATAAATTTTGCACATTTAGACGTGTTTTCATATTCAAATAAGCCATATATATTTTTGATAAATTAATGTCTGGATTCACTTAACGACCTCGGGATCAGAGCCCCAGGCGAAATCACACAAAGACAAGAGCTTGTGACCGGCCGGGAATCGAACCCTGGTCGGCAAGCTTGTATAGACAGTGACTATACCACTTGGCCACGAAGAAAGATAAAAGACAATGACAATTCTTCTGTACTCATACCTGTCGAATTCAGGTGTTTTGTACTTAGAATAGAAATCAACCTATCTTCACCATCGTAGCTAATTGGTAGTTTGTTACTTGGCATTCGATTAATGATAAATTTTGCACATTTAGACGTGTTTTTCATATTCAAATAAGCCATATATATTTTCGATACATTAATGTCTGGATTCTCTTAACGACCTCAGGATCAGAGCCCCAGGCGAAATCACACAAAGACAAGAGCTTGTGACCGGCCGGGAATCGAACCCTGGTCGGCAAGCTTGTATAGACAGTGACTAAACCACTCGGCCACGAAGAAAGATAAAAGACAATGACAATTCTTCTATACTTATACCTGTCGAATTCAGGTCACAAGCTCTTGTCTTTGTGTGATTTTGCCTGGGGCTCTGATCCCGAGGTCGTTAAGAGAATCCGGACATTGATGTATCAAAAATATATATGGCTTATTTGAAAATGAAAAACACGTCTAAATGTACAAAATTTATCATTAATCGAATGCCAGGTAACAAACTACCAATTTGCTATGATGGTGAAGATGGGTTGATTTCAATTCTAAGTACAAAACACCTGAATTCGACAGGTATAAGTACAGAAGAATTGTCATTGTCTTATATTTTTTTTTCGTGGCCAAGTAGTTTAGTCACTGTCTATACAAGCTTGCCGACCAGGGTTCGATTCCCGGCAGGTCACAAGCTCTTGTCTTTGTTTGATTTCTCCTGGGGCTCTGATCCCGAGGTCGTTAAGAGAATCCGGACATTAATGTATCAAAAATATATATGGCTTATTTGAATATGAAAAACACGTCTAAATGTGCAAAATTTATCATTAATCGAATGCCAAGTAACAAACTACCAATTAGCTACGATGGTGAAGATGGGTTGATTTCAATTCTAAGTACAAAACACCTAAATTCGACAGGTATAAGTACAGAAGAATTGTCATTTTCTTTTATCTTTCTTCGTGGCCGAGTGGTTTAGTCACTGTCTATACAAGCTTGCCGACCAGGGTTCGATTCCCGGCCGGTCACAAGCTCTTGTCTTTGTGTGATTTCGCCTGGGGCTCTGATCCCGAGGTCGTTAAGAGAATCCAGACATTAATGTATCAAAAATATATATGGCTTATTTGAATATGAAAAACACGTCAAAATGTGCAAAATTTATCATTAATCGAATGCCAAGTAACAAACTACCAATTAGCTACGATGGTGAAGATGGGTTGATTTCAATTCTAAGTACAAAACACCTGAATTTGACAGGTATAAGTACAGAAGAATTGTCATTGTCTTTTATCTTTCTTCGTGGCCGAGTGGTTTAGTCACTGTCTATACAAGCTTGCCGACCAGGGTTCGATTCCCGGCCGGTCACAAGCTCTTGTCTTTGTGTGATTTCGCCTGGGTCTCTGATCCCGAGGTCGTTAAGAGAATCCAGACATTAATGTATAAAAAATATATATGGCTTATTTGAATATGAAAAACACGTCTAAATGTGCAAAATTTATCATTAATCGAATGCCAAGTAACAAACTACCAATTAGCTACGATGGTGAAGATGGGTTGATTTCAATTCTAAGTACAAAACACCTGAATTCGACAGGTATAAGTACAAAAGAATTGTCATCAACTTTTATCTTTCTTCGTGGCCGAGTGGTTTAGTCACTGTCTATACAAGCTTGCCGACCAGGGTTCGATTCCCGGCCGGTCACAATCTCTTGTCTTTGTGTGATTTCGCCTGGGGCTCTGATCCCGAGGTCGTTAAGAGAATCCAGACATTACTGTATCAAAAATATATATGGCTTATTTGAATATGAAAAACACGTCTAAATGTGCAAAATTTATCATTAATCGAATGCCAAGTAACAAACTACCAATTAGCTACGATGGTGAAGATGGGTTGATTTCAATTCTAAGTACAAAACACCTGAATTCGACAGGTATAAGTACATAAGAATTGTCATTTTCTTTTATCTTTCTTCGTGGCCGAGTGGTTTAGTCACTGTCTATACAAGCTTGCCGACCAGGGTTCGATTCCCGGCCGGTCACAAGCTCTTGTCTTTGTGTGATTTCGCCTGGGGTTCTGATCCCGAGGTCGTTAAGAGAATCCAGACATTAATGTATCAAAAATATATATGGCTTATTTGAATATGAAAAACACGTCTAAATGTGCAAAATTTATCATATATGTATATATATATATATATATATATATATATATATATATATATATATATATATATACATACGGTATATACATACATATATATATATATATATATATATATATATATATATATATATATATATATATATATATATATATATATATATATATATATATATATATATATATACGCACACACTCAATTTGAGCGGTTGGCAAAGAAATATCAGACATTGAAATGCTCACCTACACATACCTCACAGAGCAACTGTTATATCTATAAAACGCATAACATTGTTGTTCACTGGAAGTCAGAGGGGAGCGCAATCCCCCCCAATCTCTTCACTAACCGAAGTGGACCTCGCTCTAATCTGCTAAATCCCTCTCGATGGACTTCAACCATCATATCCCGGGTTCAGATTGATAACGTTGTTAACCTGGTGAATTTGATTTTATATCGTTATTATTCCGGATGTTTATGTTTCATTGATGACAGTTGTAAGGATTTCTTTTAAGTTGGCCTTAGATGATTCAAATATTTAGACATGGGAAAAAAGGTTGACCATTTAAAGTGGTTTTCAAAAGCTTCATCTGTAACATTGAAGCAAAACTTTGATGTTGATGTGAAATTTTATAGCAAAATTTATATCGCCTTCTGGGAGCTTTAGTTATAATTTTTTTCCAAGGGCTATATAATTTAAGGCCAACCCATCTTCGTTCTAGAATCCACCGTGGTTCAAAGTTATAAAGGTTAAAGGTCACTCATGATTGGCAGAGGCTGTGGACGCTAAACTCATCCGTAAGAACCTACTCACAATTGGCTTGCTTTTTCACTTCAAGGATCGATTGAGTCCTTATATGTCCTCTTTATTATTATTATTATTATTATTATTATTATTATTATTATTATTATTATTATTATTATTAACAAGCTACAACCCTAGTTGGAAAAGCACAATGCTGTAAGCCCATGGGCTCCAACAGAAAAAATAGTCCAGTGAGGAGTAGAAACAAGGAAAAACTAAATTTTTAAGAAGAGTAACAACATTAAAATAAATATCTCCTATATAAACTATAAACACTTTAACAAAACAAGAGGAAGAGTGATAAGATAGAATAGTGTGCCTGAGTGTACCCTCTGGTGTTGTATATACATGTAATTGCCTAAAGTGTTAATCTGGGACCTACGTAGGATCCAAGGTCTACAGATATGAGGTCTTCTCAGGCCACCTTAGTGCACAGTTAGCCGGATGGTGGGAGTCGGGTCGGTCGGAGCTATAACGTCACTCAGACTTAACCGTGGCTGAGTAAGCTGTGGAACTTCCATAAGAAAATAAAGGAACCATGCTTTCTGCTTTGTATTTTTCAATCTTTTCGAAGATTTATATATTATTCTTTTAGGATAATAAAAGTTAGATTACAAATACATAACTTTATTACACTCAAACAACCCAAAAAAATATTTGATGATGTTAATAACTGAAATTTGTCGAGCAACAGACTTTAAATTCATAAAATAAATAATGATATATACACAATATATATTTCAGTTATGTTCTATATCACGTTGCAAGCTTTTTCATTTTATTTTGCGCTTTTCTTGATGAACTAATATTCCTATTTAAAACACAAATTCTAAAAAATGTACATCTAACAAAAAAATTAATCACTTCGTATGGTAATGGGATATCATTGCTTTTAAAACACTCGCTAATTAAATCAGTCAATTTATCTGTCACTCCTTTTCCAGGTTTTAGATATTTTTCCGCATGATGACAAAGAAACATTTTTTTGCATCGTTTTAAATGCACCAAAAATTCTTCGCTTGGTTGCCTTAGTTTTCCATCTCTTGCGCTTATGGCACCAATCCACGTGCCATCTCCCTTCGTCGCTGCAGTTCCAAGGAATTCATATTCAGGAAACTTATGAGTTATATAACCACCTACGTATTGTAAGCCTCCATCTTCCATCGCTTTCCCTAATGCTTCTTTTTCAGTGCCAAATTCTACATATTCATCATTCAGCAAATCATTAACAAATTCCACTGGCAAACAAAACAGCATTGCCGATAGAGTCAGCTCTTTTTGAATAGAAGTTTTTTCATCTACAAAGAATGGGCTTTGTTCAACAGGAAAACTGAAAAATGAGCCTGACGTCATCATATCACTATTGCAACTTTCAACGTTGCAGTTTGATCCTAACAGTTTGCTGTCTTTTCCTAGAATTTGGGCTCTGACTCGGTGCTTAAATGCGACGGGTGATGGGTGTTGATGGCATGCAGCCAAAAAAGTGTTCAAGACCATCTTGATTTAGCCTATAAGTGAGAATATATGATGTATCAAATTTAGCTTTGACCATTTTCAGCAGCTTCATTAGAGAATTACACGATATAATTAAGCATTTTCGGAAAGGATAGAGCCTATTGCTTTTAATTACTTTCATTTCTTTAGATACTCGAATCATATCTTGCAACGTTTTATTTTGTAGGTCTGGATTCATCCCATAGGCATTTCTTGATGGCTTCCTATCACGAGGTACTCGAGAATTGAATCAATCGAACCAGGTATCTACAAGAAATATAAACTGAGTTGTGGTTTCCCAATGCTTATCTTCAAGCAGACCTTTGTTACCGAAGTACTGAAGGCATTTATATGTTGTTTCGGACAGTAATTTCACCGCTAGTTTAACATTCATGCGTTGCATACCCATAACATTGATGAGCTTTTCAGAGAGTTTATGTGCTGTCCGTAGATCACTTTTGTTTTTCAT
>NC_090754.1:7562683-7565183 GCF_036898095.1 Palaemon carinicauda
TCGTGACACTCCCACAAATCCTCATTTCTGATCTCTTCAGGTACACATCCAAGACCAACACAAATAGAAACGGGCTTAATGCTGACACCTAATGTAATACAACACTAACTTCAAAGATTTCAGTCTCGCCAACAGCTGTTATTACTTTTCGTCCTTGTTCTTTTGTAAATAATATGTATCATTCTAACCAACTTCTCCTCTTCCTCAAGCACCAAAACATCAATTCTCTTGGTATTCTGTCATAAAGCTTCTCTAAATTTACAAAAGAACAGAAGAGCTTATGGTTTCCCTCTAGTCTCTTTTCCTGTCACTGCCTTACTATAAAGATGGCATCCACAGTCCCTCTCCCTCACATGAATCCATACTGCGGTTTTCCAGTCTTTACAATCTCTCACAATCTCTCATCTACTACCATGTCGAACACTTTCCATTCCATGATGTCACCTTTCTGCTTAAGGATAGATACCATTAGACTCTCTTCGAAGTCTTTAGGGCTTCTTTTCCTCTTCCAATATTGGTCTCAATAAATACAGTATCCATTTTTCATCCTCTGTCGCTAGTATTTTCATCATTTCATGCCTGGTGCTTTACATTTACTCATTTTACTCAATGCCGGCTTCACTTCTGCATTATGTATCTCCATCACTGGCCCCTCAACCCTTTGTGTTTCTCCCAGCTCCTCTTTCTCCTTTTCAGTATTCAATAGTTGCTCATAATATTATCTCCATCTCCTCCTAATATCTTCATCCCTGTACAATATATTTCCATCTCTGTCCCTAATGACACAGTTGCCCCAAATCCTGTCTTTGGCTTTTCCCTAATTTTGAATTATTATAGATATCCTTTTTTTCCTTCCTTTGTTCTTAGCCTTTCATTGAACTGCTCTACTGCTCTTCCGTTAGCTTTACCTACTTTCCTCCTTGTATCTTTTTCCTCTTCCCTGTACTTTTTCTCTGGTCCCTGTGCCCTAATTTTCTTTCAACAATATTTTTGCAAAGAAAATTTTTTTTTAGTAGCAATCATTCATATGCTGAAAAACGCTGCTGGTGATGTTAACCGTTCTTACATTATATTTGTGCTGTTTTACTCTTATTTCTAGGGATTTCCCACTTTGTCCATTATAAGTTTTACCATATTGATGAGCGGAAGTATTTTTTGAATTTCATGATAAAATAACGTCATGTAAAAACCAACTATGATGTCAATTTATTGTTTTAAGTATCCAATACACTCATGTATTGGATGTTAATTTTAGTCCTATATTGAAGACTTATGAAATGAAAAAGCAAAATAAGTTGGCCAATACCTATTATATCAATAACATGGTTAGAAATGGCAACATAAGATAAAATAACAAACATAGTATCATTGATAATATCCCTTCAGTTAAGGTTGATGTTGACTGTCAGAGAATCTGAGGTAGATGAGGAACTGTTGATTTAACTGGTACATTTATCTGACAGAAGCATTGTTACAGTTGCTGATGGTGGTTGTCAAGATGGGCAATTTCCCTGAGCAATGGCTCGATTTTCTGGCATTTTACTCCACTTGTGCAATGACCTGTTATCCTCATGATAAGTTGCTCATCAACCTTAGCATCAAACAACCAAGTAGCAGCCGATGCTCAGTGGGAGTGATTCCTACGATATCCCGTGAAGCCCGCTAATGAACACTGCTGTTTGACAGCTCCTCCCAGTGTGGGACTCAGAGTGTACCACACCTGACCTGCTTCGTTCCTCAGAAGCTGCAAGTAGAATTTTGGCATCACAGATATCATATACTGTCAATAGAAAGTTGCTTTGGAATTCATTTCCACATATGGAACTCTGCGAACACTGGGTTCAGTTAATTAAGTAGAAAACTCTCCAATACTTGTAACAAAGTACCTACATAAGCTGGGATGTGTGGAATAACTCAGCGACTCACATGAATGAACTTTACACAAAATGTCTTCAAGAATGCTCTATACCTACCGCTTTGGGAAGATTTATCATTATAATAATTCACAAAAAGGGAGACACAAAAGACCTCAAAAATTACCGCCCAATGAGTTTCCTTTGCATAATATCTAAAATATTTACAAAGATCATATTTAGTGGAATGGCAAGACAGTTAGACTTTAATCACCCAAAAGAACAGGTAGGCTTTAGAAGTGAGTATTTAACAATTGACCATATCCTTGTAATTATAAAGCTAATGAAAAAATCCTCAGAGTATGACAAACCTCTATGTATGGCATTCATAGAATATGGGAAAGCTTTTGATTCTGACAAAACCTCAGCAGTAATAAAAGCCCTTTTAATAAAAGGATTAGATGAGTTTTATGTTAGAATACATAAAGATATCTATACAGAAAGTACAGCAAACCTAAAACCATTTGAATGTAGCGAGAAAATACCTATTAAAAAAAGCAGTTGCATAGGAAAGCCCCATCTCAACCTGTCTGGAACAAGCTTTTAAAAGAATAAATTAGAAAAATTTTGGAATTGATGTTAATTGG
>NC_090754.1:7570183-7577683 GCF_036898095.1 Palaemon carinicauda
GGAAGTGGGGTGCCGTGTTGAAATAAAAGGGAGTTTAGGGAAAGGAATGGAAAGGTTCCACCACTTGAGAACGAAAGTTAAAGTGTAGATTATCTGTAGTTGGAGAGGATGGATAAGATTTGGGTGGGGATGTGTTTGCTAAGAGGAGGGAGAAAGGAATGGCTGGAGAATGGGGAAAACTTGGATGCGAGAGATGAAAAAAAAAAGACAATTTACAAAATGTGTGGAGAGACCATAGAGTTATGCAGGGAGCCCATGGAATTGAATAGGGAGACCATTCGCTAGTATCTCCCTATTTAATTCTATGGGGGCAGCAAGCAGGGTTGCCAGATGGTGCCTATTATTTTTTCGAATTGGGATTAGGATTAAGAAATTACCAAAAATTTTATTATTGCCTACACATGTTTTTAAATTATCATATCAAGACATATAAAACAATAAAAATATAAGTTAATTTTCGTTTCAAATCTCTCAGTTTATCAGAATTTCAGTCGGCAAATCCTACAAGTAATTATCCCTTTTTTTTCTACTTATGTGGATAGAAGAAGGGTTCTCATCATTAATTGTAACCAATCCAAAGAAAAGAAACATGCTTGATGTAGTAAATATTCTCTGGAGATGCATTGTGTCAAACACCACCAAAAGAGCCATATGTGTATCGTCAGTAAGGTGGTAACTGAGAGAGGGCATTAATGCAAGTAACTTTATTTGGACGGAGCAAGAGTATATATACATCCTGTTCCAGTCAAGAAAGGAACAAAACTTCAAACAGAATGATAACAGAATATACAGGCATAAACAGGTTATCAGTGCGAGGGGAGAGCAATAGCGACAGTATACAAAAAACTGAAATACTGTTACAGTGTATGAGCGTGTGTGATACATATGCGGTACATGGCTTCTCCACCTAAAAAAGACATAAAAGTGAAATAGGGCACTCTGCTCTTGAGAGGGGGTATATTAAGCCAGTTATCTGGCAGGAGATATGCAGGGTTTAGGTGATTAATGGAGACCCAGTCTTCTTTGCCACGCATGTGCAGGAGAAATGCTTTCGGTATACGATGGATCACAGGGAAAGGACCCTTGCAAGAGAGCTTTAAAAGTGGCTTGCTAGGGTCGCTGTGTAGGAAAACATATGTTGCTGAATGCAGATCTATTTCTATGTGCTGCTTAGCTGAGGGTTTGTAAGTCTGGCAGCTTGGAGTAAATTTTCTCAAAGCGTGGCGCTGAAGATTGTCAGAGTAGGTTGTAGACAGACAAAATTCAGCACGGAAGAACAACAGGAAGCCATACACGATTTCAGCTGCCGAGACATCCGGGTATCTTTAGGAGTGGTCCTTACTCCCAGGAAGACCCAAGGAAGCTTGGTAAACCAGTTGGAGTCCTTACAGTGGGACATCGAAGCTGCTTTGAGGGTAGAGTGAAAACGTTCAACCATATCGTTGGCAGCAGGGTTGTATGCAGTTGTCTGATGAAGGGTGATGCCCAGGAGATTCACTAATGATGTCCAAAATGGAGAGTAATATACTTAGGGATATCAAATCTCACTATCCTTCCTAAAGATAAGGTAGATGTTCACGAGGCGGACGTTGAAGTTTACATGGAAATGGCTTTAGGCCAACGAGTGGAGTAGTTGACGATGTAAAACAGGTAATTATGTCCTTGTGATGTAGATAGGGGACCTAAAATATTGATATGAATGTGGGTAAGTTTGAGGAAAGGTTCTCATCCTTGAATCCATGTGTTAATGTACTTTTGAACTTTGGCATGAAGTACAGGCGTGGATCCAATCCTAAGTACCCTTAATAATACTATGAAAAATGAACTTTACCTTCAGTAGCTGTGCAGTAGAATGGTGTGAGTGATGTGAAAGGCTATGAATGAAATCAAACACCTGTTGGCACATGGAAGAAAGGTATTCACGGTCTAGGTCTACCAGTACTGATGTCACAGAGGAAGGTGGGGTTGGAGTCGTCAAGAGGATGTTCTCCCAATGAAGACGCAGGATGTCTGGTTCTTATTTTTTGGTGGGTAGGGGCTCCTGCAAAGGCATTATTATCCAATACCAGGGGAATAGCGGACAATGTGTGATTAATATTCCCAGGGATATGTTGAAGACATTGGACTATCAAGGGAAGGAGTGCATCTGAGGCATTTGGTCCTTGCAAATGATGAAAAGCGTACCTTCCAAGAAGTGGTAAAAGTGATGGACAGCCAAGTGCACCTTCAATTCGCAATTGAAGGTAGTGTAGCCGAATTCCACCTTGGACAGTTTTCTACTGAAGAAGCCTAATAGGCGATGCGAGCCGTTGACCACCTGCTCGAGGACTGCCCCAATAGCGATGTCGCTGGTGTCAGTTGAGATAAGGAGATGTTCATTTGGCACTGGGCAAGTGAGAGCAGCAGTGGTTGATAAGGTATTCTTTCTGTTGTAGAAGGCCACTTCTTGAAGGGGACCTCACTTCAGGTATTTTGCTTTGCCCTTGAGGTAGGTGCAGAGGGGGGCAGGAGTGATGACAATGGCTAGGAGGAAACGGTGGAAATAGTTGATCATGGCCAAAAATTCTTACACTGCTTTGATGGTCAAGGGTGTAGGGAAGCTCTGAACGGCTGCTACCTTCTCAGGGAGGGGTGAACTCTTTCAGGAGTGATGCGGTGCCCTAAGAACGATACTTCGTTGGCATCAAAGGTACACTTGTCATACCGGACTACAAGGCTGTTCCGCTGTACGCAGTCGAGCAATGAGCACATATGACAAAGGAAGAAAACACAAGTATGTCGTACACTTAACATACACTGGAGGGGAGGTCCCCCTAGATTCCGTCCACAAGACGTTGAAAAGTGGTCCCAGCATTACGAAGGGAAAAAAAGGAGTAATTGAAGGTGTATGTACACAAGGGGGTGGTGATGGTAGTCTTGGGAATGTCTTCTGGGTACATGGGTACCTGATAACACTGCTTCAGGATGTCGAGTGTCAAGAAAACTTTTTCTTTTTGCAAGTAGGAGGTAAGGTCAGTGATGTTTGGGAGAGGGTAGTGATCTGGTCCATCCGCATGTTCAGGCACTTGTAATCCCCACATGGACTTAGAGAGCCATCATTCTTCAAGACGATGTGTAAGGGTGACAATGATGGGCTTGAGGACATATGGCAAAGGCCTATTTCCCCGATTTCAGCGAATGTTTGTTTAGCTGAAGCCAAACAATCTGGTGCTAGACTTCTGAATCTGGCTAAGACTGGGGCCCCATCGTCTTAATATGGTAATGAATACTATGTTTAGTGGGAACCGTCGGCAGTTGATGAAGTTCTGAGCCGGAAACTTCCGGGTACGATATGAGGAGGTGGGCATAGGTATTCATGGGTAAGCTGATGTGGAGAACAAAGTTGGTGGTGGCATGGGGTGGGGGATTATTTTCTATGGCAGTTTGTGCTACTGATTTTAATTGGAAAATTGTGAAGTTGGGCTTGGAGGACAGAAGGACTGGGAAATTTATATCAATCGTTTCAGGAATCCAAGGAGCAGGAGGAAATTAATGTTCATATATCTTGTCCTTTAAAGAGTGCAGTCTATTGCATGTTCATTCTTCTGATGGGCTCTATGTGGCTTCCAGTATAGTTTTTGAGACAAGTCAGTTTCTTCAAGAAGGCTCATTAGTCTAATAATCTTGGTTTTGTGAGGAGAGTTTCTGTAAGTCTTCCGGGGGATACAAGGTTTGCTTCAGCTTGGAGATGGGAGAGTCTGGTCCATGTGATGAGCGGCATAGCATCATTTTCTAGGGATGCTTTAGGGTAGAAGAGAGGCAGGTAAATAAAAAGGCTATGTATTCAACCTATGATCCAGTGGTTTGCAAACAGAATTTTGATAGGTGAGATCGGTGTTGTTATATGGACAGGATTCGTGGTATGACAATGAAACAAATCAAACAGATTTTGTAGATAGGAGAACAAAGCTCTAAGAAGAATATTGGGAGTTAAATGGTAGTACAGGATTAGAAATGAAACTGTATAAGAGAGATTACTCATGTGCCATATGTGGATGAGATCATGCTGGGTGGCCGATGAGATGGTTTAGGCATGCTCTTTGCACTCATCCAGAAGAGATTAGTTCACCAAACTTTCAATTTGGCTACACAGGGCACTAGAACAGTTGGAAGGGCCAGGCCTACATGTCTGAGGACTATGAAACGTGGTAGTTGATGAATGAAGAGGTATTGTACTAAAAGCTCAAGCTACAGACAAGTGGCGAAATATAACTGAGGCCCTTTGCATCAATAGGCGTTGGAGGAGATGATGATGATGATGATGATGATGTTAAGAACACCCTTTTTTAGGGAAGTGTTTTCTTCATTGCTGAAAACTGGCAGATTATTTTCTGTTTTAGGAAATTGACCTGTATGTTTGGGAGGAAACTTCTAATTTATATTGACTCATAGGTAAGTGAGATCTTGAACACATCCAATGAAATTTTCTTTGATAAAGATATTGGGAGGAGCAAAGAATTACTTGATAGACAGACATGGTGTAAGTTTTGTTTGATCTATCTTTTGTCCAGGCTCAGTACATGCCCTAGCGATAAGGTCAAAGGATCTCTGCATTTTATGGAGTTTGTCAGGGAGACTTTGTGGCCATACCATGCTGATATTATCGTCATTTATGGAAATTCCAGCACCAAGAGGCAGGTTTAAAAAGAGGAGATTTTCAATGAGGATATTGTAGATAGTAGGGTTTAGAATTCTACCTCGAGGAGTGCCATTTCCCAAAGGAATGAAAGGGGATGTGACACCTTGGAAGGTGTCACTAGCTACACGATTTTGTGTATTATTGGGTCCATAACAGTTTTCCATTAACTCTTTGTTGAACAAGGGAAAACGTATGGCTGGTGAGCCGGCTAGCTCATGGGCCTTTTCAAGATCTAAAAGGAAATGTAGAGCTTTATTATCATAAATAGCGGTTACTACATTATTAATGCACTAATGATTGATTAAACCATCTTTATAAGTGTAGATTCTGTGGTGTAGGCCATAAGGCACTCGATTTCCCCTTATTATTATTATTATTATTATTATTATTATTATTATTATTATTATTGTTATTATTATTATTATCATTTTTATTATTATTATTATTATTATTATTATTATTATTATTATTATTATTACTAGCTAAGCTACAACTCTAGTTGGAAAAGTAGGGTGATATATGCTCCAGGTCCCCAGCAGGGAAAATAGCCCAGTGAAGAAACGAAATAAGGCAATAGATAAACTACATGAGAAGTAATGAAGTAATATTATAAGAACAGTAACAACAATAAAACATATCTATCACATACAAACTATAAAAAAACAACTTATGTCATCCTGTTCAACATAAGAGCATTTGCTACAAGTACTATAGATTCAACTACCTGATTAGGAAGATCATTCCATAACTTGATTACAGCTGGAATAAAACTTCTAGAATACTGTGTAGTATTGATCCTCATGATAGATAAGGCAAGATTATCAGAATTAACTGCATACCTAGTATTACGCACAGGAAGGTACTGTCAGGGAAGATCTGAATATAAATGATGGTCAGAAATATGAAAAATCTTATGTAACATGCATATGAACTAATTGATTGACGGTGCCAGAGACGGATATCTAGATCATGAATAAGTAATTTAATAGCCCTTACGTCCCTGTCCAACAAATTAAGAGGAGAATAAGCAGCTGAAGACCAAACAGGAGAAATATACTCTAAACAAGGTAGAATGAAAGAATTGAAATACTTCTTCAAAATAGATTGATCACTGAATATCTTTAAAGACTTTCTAAATAACCCACCTTTTTGTGCAAATGAAGAAGACACAGAGTAAATGTGTTTCTCAAAATTAAACTTGGTGCCGAGAATCACACCTAAAATTTTAAAGTTATATAAAGTTAAGGAAACACTATCAATGCTGAGATCTGGATGTAGAGGAGTGACTGACCTTGACCTACTTACAATCACACTTTTAGTTTTTGTTAGGATTCCACTTCATACCCCATATTTGTACCAAGCACTAATTTTGGCTAGATCTCTACTAAGGGATTCAGGAACCTCAGATCTACATTCATGAGATGGGATTGATGCAAAAAGAGTAGCATCACCTGCATATGCAACAAGCTTGTTTTCTTGGTCAAACCTCATATCATATGTATATAGTATGAAAAGTCATGGGCCAAGAACACTACCCTGAGGAACACTAGATATCAGACTCTTACACTCGCTATGGTGCTCATCACCAACAACCCTTAAGAGCTATTACTTAGAAAATCAGTCATGATGCTTAGAAAAGAACCACTCACTTCACACTGTTTGAGTTTGAAAACAAGGACCTCATTATTAATACGATGAAAGACAATACTATAATCAAGGCCAATCATACAAACTTCCTGACCATAATCAAGGGATTTTTGTACAGCAATTGAGATTTTAAAAAGGGCGTCACATGCTCCAAGGCCATTACGAACGCCAAATTGCAAATTAGGGAACAGATGATTACCTTCAGTAAGCCTATTCAGACATTTTGCCAAAAGACATTAAAAGGCTTTAGATAATATGGGAGTTATGGAAATTTGGTGGTAATCAGTTGGACCTGAGCTACCATTAACACATTTACATAATGGAGTAATATTACCAATAATCCAACAAGTGCTAAAATCTCCTCTTCTCGCTAACTTTTGCAAATTAGCAGATAACCTTGGAGCCAAGAAATCTGCAGTCCTTATTAAAAAAAAAAACAAGGAAAAAACCATTTATGTTAACACCACCATAAGTATCAAGGTCCATGTAGAGAACTTAAAAGCTAAAGTTGTTAGTTTAGCCTCAGGAAAAGAGGAATTAGAAAGATCAAGTTTTCCATTACTCTTCTTACTGTCAAGCACATATGCCAAAAGGGTTGCCTTTTACTTTGGACAGTCAGTGACAGAGCCCTCTGGTTTAATTAATGGAGGAACTGTTGCATCTGGACGAAATAGTGCAGATTTATGGGTAGCCCTCTACTGATGTTCCTAAGTTGTGCCAAAAAGCATCTCTTTTATGGTTAAACTGTATTCATTTGCAGTTGAAGCATAAACTCTCTGAGCAAAAGCTCTAAGCTAAGTATAGTAATTCAAATTCAAATCTGATCTGTTACACTTCCAAAGATATACTGTAGGCCTCCTGCTTCTCGAAATAAGCACGTCTACAATCATCATTGAACCAGGGTTTGTCTTTCACTCAGTACCTTAGCACAAGAAGGGATATGCCTATCAATTATGTTGACTAGATTCTCATTCAAAGGAACAACAGGCTCAAAATTTTTATACATTTGTGAACAATTCAAGTCCAAAAGACCACTAAAAATGCTATTCCAGTCTGTTTGAGGTTTTTGTTTAAATCTTACATGAGTATAATACAACAGGGACAGGCTGCTCAGTCTTCACTACTAATGGAATCGAGGGATAATCAGGTGTCCTAACTGGAGAACCAACATTACT
>NC_090754.1:7582683-7595183 GCF_036898095.1 Palaemon carinicauda
CAAGCAAAGAGGCTGCTGGACACACTTAGAAGACTGTAAATGCAAAATGAAGCCTAGGAAACAAAGGGGTAACTAAAGCACGATGGCTACATCACTCCTGCCCCATGGTCTACGGACCCCATCCAGTACAACTTCACCATCCTTCCTGTAGTAAGCAAAGCTCTCTGCACGCCAGAATAACCCAAAGCAGCAGCCAAAAATAGCAGTCAGCAACACCTCAACTCCCAACATCTACTATACTGAATGATCACTTGATCATGATATTCCTGCAGTAGCAGCAGCAGTCGTTTTTCCATCAGGCTTCAGAGAAAGCTGGAGGCTTTCTAACTACGCCTCCACACTACAAACCGAGCTAGAACACTCGGCCAATCTCCATGGAGGAAACACAACAATCCCCAAAGTTTTAAGAGGAGCCATTCTGGCTCTCAGCAACAAAAATCCCACTTAAAATGTCTACCTAATCACAGTAATATATTACCTAGCCTTAGCTTACCAAAGCAACAACAGGCAAATAACCCTAAATTGGATCCCAAGTCACACTGGAAACACTGGCAATGACGAGGCCAATCACTTAACCAAATCTTCTCTAATATGCTAGGCAATCAGTATCACACTTAAACCCTCAATGAAAACCATCAAGAATCAAATGACAGCCTTTTGCATCATGCGAAAGAGTAGCGAGGTAAGGCGAGCCTTCCTTGATGGATCCAGATCAGCTTAATGGTATGCTGAAGCAACAAACTTAATCCCATATCCACTTGCAAGAGAAATCCACCGGCAAGTGGCGACTTGGATTTCTGTGCAACTGGCAAATCATCATTGATAACAATGAGGACCCAGCACCACAACAGAGACTGGAAAGACCGTGCAACCACTGTCAGCAACCAACAGACTAACTTCTGCAACACTACCTATTGAATTGTCAAAAAAAAAGCCTACTAAGACAGGATTTAAACTCCAACATTCTTGTAACACCAACAGCAATCGTAAAACAAATTATTGCTGATGTTGATACATTCTCAGCTTTTCTTCACAGCTACCCTCCCCCTAGATGACATACTTTAATACCAGGACCAGGTTGAGCTTGAGTAACCTAACTTAAACCATGCTTGACCTCTTTTTAGCTCTTCTCTCATTTGCGATATCTCTTCTATCTTTATTGAAGTTCAAGAATCCCTCCCAACTAAACATTAAATCCGAAAGCAGGTAGACGTCTCAATGACCACAATAAATAATTAGAATTTCATCTATATTTTTGTTCTAGTATTTTCAGGTAGAGGAATTTTTATTCCTCCCTTTCTCCACCACTCACACCCGCTAACCAATTTCTCATTTGCAGCTCTCTACTCTCAAGAGGAAACTTTATACTATTGATTATCCTAAAAACTTGATCTCAAGCTACTAAGGAAGATTTTTACTTCTTCTATACCAACATCTCTAACTAAACCTTTCCCAGGTCCTTCCCGTACCCTTCTACTCGTCAGGACTTACTGCTGGACTCCTTCTCTCCAAATAAATGACGGGAGCCAGTGGGCTCTTTTTGTGAGGATGCCACCCTCCCTCAGTCACCTTCTTCCTTTCCTTTGAGCAAAAGGAGGCTGAGGTGCCTCCAAAAAAAAAAGAAAAGTAAGCTGCTGATTATCCTTGCCCCACATCCAATCCCAAACCACCTACAAACAAAAGTTGCTCATCATCTTCATGTGGGTTGAAGATGATGAGCAACTATCCCAAACCACCTAAGAATAAAAGTTGCAGATTATTCCATAATCTTAATCACCTATAAACTTAGAAAACCTACCAACACATACAGGCGGCAAGTGTGCAGGAGCCCGTGCTTGGCTGTAAAAAGTTGCAGATTATCCCATAACCTAAATCACTTATAAATCTCAAAAACCAACCAACACCTACAGGCTGCAAATGTGCAAGAGCCCATGCCTGGCCATAAGGGCTAGGCAATCTAAAACAACAACCACAATGACCTACTATGTTAATGATTATATGGGCAAAATTATGTTGAAGTTGAGGAAAGGGACCTACTCCTGAATCTGAGTGTCAATGTACTTTTGAAGTTTGGCAAATACAGATACAGACCCAATCCTTAGTATCTTTGCCCTCAGTAGCTGTACAGTAGATCAGTGCAGGGTATGTGTGAAGCTTGTATGAAATCAAACATCTGTTGGCTCATGGGAGCAATTATCCATGGCCGTGGTCTACCACTGCTGATGCCACATAGGATGGTGGTGTTGGAGTCGTCGAGGACGTCTTCACAACGATAGGAATTTCAGAATGTCCTACATGATTGGTACTCTAGATCTTTCATTGTTCTTCAGGCAAGGATTGGTAATGTAATCCTAGCTGAATGGCAGCCAATGTGTTTCTTGACAAGGTATCAGTAACAGGATTAATTTTCCAAGGGAGGTGTTGAAGGGTGCAGTAGCATTCAGCCACAGCGGAAAGTTGTTGGCATTAAAGCGCAGACCAAGTGTCGGGCTGTTAAAAATACAGTCATGCTTCAGAAGCATATGGTCCATGCAAATGACGAAGGGTGTACCTTCTAAGAAGTGATGAAAGGGACAGACCATTCAAATACACTGCCAGCAGTTCACGGTAGAAGGTAGAGTAGCCGGATTCTATCCTGCCTTGGACTATTTTCTACTAAAGAGGGTCAAAAGGTACTGCACCAATATCAACATCACTGCCATCAGTGGATATGGCAGAGGAAAAATAAGAGCAGCAGAGGTTGATAAGGCATTCTTTGCATTGCAGAAGGATGCTTCTAGAAGGGGATTTTACTTCAGGTGTTTTGGCTTGCCGTTGAGAGAGGTGATGAGGGAGGCAAGAGTGGCGGTGATGGCTGGCAGGAACTGGTGATAATAGTGGATCATGGTAAATAATTTTTGTGGTACGTTGATGGTCGAGGGTGTGGAGAAATTCTGAGTGCCTACTAACTTTTCTGGGGCATGGATGTTAAGGGTGGACTCCTTCAGGAGAGATGTGGTGCTCTTAGAATGATAATTCATTGGCCTCAAAGGTAAACTTGTCGTACCGGACTACAAGGCCTATCTGTTGCAGGTGTTTCTTTTTGAAGGAAGAGAACACAAGCATGTCATTCATGTTACATATGCAAAAGGTGAGATCCCCTAAGATGCCATCCTTGAGGTATTACGAAGGCCAAAACACGAGTAATTGAATGTTTATTTACCGAAGGGGGTGGTGATGGCGGTCTTGTGTTCATGGGAATTGATTATACCTCATCAGGAGTTCAAGCGTGGAGAAAACCTTTGCCTCGTGCAAGTTGGAGGTAAAGTCTGCAATATTTGGGAAGGGGAAGTGATCTGGATCTTTGTACATGTTTAGATACCTATAATCCACACAAGCGGCAAAGAGCCACCTTTCTTCATGACGACGTGTAAGGGTGACGTCCGTGGGCTTGAGGACTTATGGCAAAGGCCCATTTCTTCAATTTTGGTGAACATGTGTTTAGTGGCTGCCAAACAATACAGGGTCAGATACCTGAATCTGGCTAATACTAAGGGGCCCATTTTCTTGATATAGTGATAAATACCATTTTTGGAAGGAACTGTGGGCAGTTGGTAAGGTTCAGGATGGAAGACTTCCAGGTACAACATGAGGAGCTGGTCTTGGGCCTCCATGGGTGTGCTGCTGTGGAGTGATAGGTAAGAGTGGGTGGGTTGAAGAGGTAAAATCCATGTTGACTAACTGTTGATGCCCCACATCAACCAGGAGATTGAAATGTGATAGGAAATCCGCACCGAGTAGTGTCAATGAGGAATTTTCAATGATATTCGGCACTCCCAAATTATAGTGTTAGCATATCCAATCTGTAGGTGGGGATCTCAGATCCATTGGCAGCTACCAGACAGACGTCAGCAGGCTGATAATGAATATCTTATGTTCCAGAGAGTGACTTTGGTACTAGGGAATAGCACGCATCAGTGTTTACTAAAACCACACCCCTGTACCTACATAATGTAAAAAGAAATGATTAGTGATTGAGGAGGCTACCGCCAAAAGTGATGGCCTACTTACATGTATTTTGGCAACTGATAACCAATGCCATCTTTCTTTACAGCATCCCCGAATCTGGAGTGATAGTAACAGAACTGTCGATGATGGGCATGAGTAAGTGGGGGAAGAAGTCATTGGTTGAGGGGAGAGGGAGGGGCATATGTAGATTGTGGGTGGCTTTGTTGCCATCCCAGCATGTCACAGGACAGCCGTCTGTGTCTTACTGCATTCACACCAACCTCGATCGGAATTGAGTAGCACACCAACCTCGATCGGAATTGAGTAGTTGTCCTCTTCATAAGGAATGGAGGAGTTGATTGATGTCTTGAAGGGGGTAATATGGCAATACATAAGGATCAACCTTGGTCATCAGGTAATTCATGGGGAAAGTATCGACATCACAGATGGCAGCGCATAGAGGTTCGGGTAAATGTTGTATACAAAAGGCGAAATGTAGGTACACTTCTCGAAGAGAGCCATCTGCGGCATGTTACAAGCGACCTTTACTGGTCATTTCCTTGAAGGCAAAGGAAGCCCTTTGGTTCCCTACCGGTTGCTGAGAAAGCTGAAAAACTTGTCTATACGGGTGGCTGGCAAAAGTGAGTACTGCTACAGGAGGTATTTTTTTGAGGGCGTCATGCTCTATTGGGGCATCCCCTTTATTGGAAAGCCAATCGGAGATTTCAGGGAACATTTCCTCATGGATCACTGTGAGGACATGGTCTGCTTTGGTGCTTGAGTGAGTTACGCTCTTGAAACAAAACTTAACCTCAGAGCGGTGGAGCCAGCTGAACGCTTCTCGGCTGGTGAAGGACAGCAGTTTCATTGAGGTGGCGTGTGTCAAAGAGTCAGTTTTGGTGGGCCAAATTGTAACAAAGGTATGGTGAATAAGTGGGCAAAACTGGTAGTGTGGTGTAGTCACTCCGGAGGTCACCAATGTGACAATATAATTGTTAGGTTCTAACAGAGAGGAGAGGTGAATGCAAATAAACGTTATTCGTCAGATAACAAGCACTTCCAAGCAAGAATGTGACAAAAATTCAAGGAAATAAAAACATAATATAGCATGTTTAAACATGTTGGTTTATCATTAGTGGGGACGAGAAAAGTAAAAAGAAAAAGTAATAGCATTTCATTGTATGATCGTGTATGAAACACGTGCTGTACAGTAAAGGATAAACATATATAGCAAGTTATATCTATATATATTGACTCTGCTATATCTAATGTAGAGATAAAACACGGATTGGTGCATAAATGAGAAAATGGGTATTAGAAAAACATCATGTATATAATCACTTTACAAATTGTAACTAACACACCATGTAATATATTAATTGTATAAAGATGATAACTTTCTCCGTTAATGCATTCGAATAAACCGGGAAGATTAACACTGATGACGTCACAATACTAGCTCAGACCCATCTGTATTCACTCTGAGAGAGAACGGCTAAGATGTGTAGAAGTCCGAAGTTTTTGCGTTCTGATATATCAAATGATATAATTACTTAGTATCGCAATCCTTTATTTTGAGTCTTTTACTTTCAGTTTATTGTAAGTCTTATAGGATGTATTGAATGCATATGCGCATAAACACACCCACAAACATACACACACTCATATATATATATATATATATATATATATATATATATATATATATATATATATATATATATATATGTATGTATATATATATATATATATATATATATATATATATATATATATATATATATATGTGTGTGTGTGTGTGTGTGTATGTGTGTGTTGTAATATAAATAAGCAATTCTGTTTTGAATAGTTCGGGAAAGAGATTGTTTAGACAGTTGTCCAAAAGCCAGTTAACTACTTGTTCCCCATTTATTGGCAGGAACGAAGGTTTCGGAGGTCACGTCACAGCAACGAGAGTTATGGTCGACACTGAGAAGGTGTCTGTCTTCAAGGAAGGTCACTGATACGTTTGAAAGATACATTGTTAGATCCGGTGTTTCGCCGTTGAGTTGGAGCAATCAATTCCGTTCCCATCTGATGGTTGTGGCTGTATGAGAAGCAGCGTGGGCACTCTCGAGTTACGTTGGTGTGGCCTGTTTAGATGTGGGAATTTCAGGAGTGTGGCTTCATTCCTGGATTGTGATTTCCAGGTGTATCTTCGTATCGGTGGCTGAAGAAGAACCTCTCGCTCAAGAAACTGTTTTCGAATACTCCCTATTCACTCGGAGACCTCTAGAACAGCTTGTTTGAACGTCAGCTAAGTTTTGTTTTATTATGTTTATTAATTATTTTTCCATGAATATTACCTGAGCTCTTAGACCCCGGTTGTATATGCAAGTGTTTGTTATTTAAGCATGATAAAAGTGCTTTGAAGTGTTGTTTCGTGTGTAATTATCCCCCTCATAATTGAACCTGTTTTTAAATGTGTCGTGGTAGTTCATGATGTGGAAATCGTAAGTGTGTGCGTGTGTATGCACATGTGTTTATCTATCTATCTATTCATAGACACACATGGAATATATATATATATATATATATATATATATATATATATATATATATATATATATATATATATATATATATATATAATAAATGTGTGTGTGCGTGTGTATGTGTGCGCGTATTTGTGTATTGCTTTAAGACAACGACTAATGAATGATGCTCTATACCACTTAATCAATTGTGTAGATAGGCGGATTTTAGTGCAAAAACTCTTAGTAAATCTTTAATAGTAGCCAATTTATCTATGTATATAACAAAAATATATATATAAACAAAAAATAGTGTTGAGATGAGGGAAAATCTTAATGATAGAATTCTACAGATACTTTAAATAAAAGATCTCCACGCAGTGTATGATGTAAATTCTTGAAAAAAATATAACATTGCATATGACATGTCACCTGATAATGCAACTTTTGTCCAAATTGATCAATATTCAGTATACTATTGGTATAATATCCACTGAATTGGACATGACCTAAGATCACCTTACCTAACTCATGCTGGCTATTTTCGTAATTTTGTTTCACTAAAGTGTTCCAAGCAGCGTCCAAAGCAATTATGGTAAGGACAGCAAAGTCACTTTTGATCACGTAACTTACTCGCCTTATGAAAAAAAAAAAAAAAAAAAAGAAGATTCCAAGAACAATTTCATGCTAATCGGTTTCTTCTTTGGTGTAGAAGGAACTGTGCAAATCGAGCATTGGGCTTCGAATTTTGGTTTAACATGGACACCTTGACTTTTGTGGAAATACTAAACCTTTGGTTAAAGGAGCTTTGCGTTTTCTTCAAAAGCCTGAAAATAACATTAATTCACAGAAATACGTAAACTTACCAAAGTTAAGTCACCATTCAGATGCGACTACATATACCCTTTTAAAATTTAATTCAAATCTAAATTTGTAGTTGATAGATTATCGTTCTAAGTTTCATGAAAAGGTGAGCGTTTCAACAAGACAATTCCATCCCCTGAACGTAGCGCTAGGATTGCTGAATCATTTTAAAGAGATATAGCTAAAATTAGTTCATGGTGCAAATTATGGAACACGAAGTTGAATCTTAACAAAACTCAATGTATTATTGCAAGTAGGTCGAGAACAGTGGCTCCTCATCATCCGGATCTCAGCAATGATAATGTTTCTATATATATGACTATTTTAAAATTGTAAGTGCGATTCTCGAAAGCTATTTTACTTATGAGAAACCCATTAGGTCTGTCTCTTCTTCAGTTTTTTTTTTTTTTTTTTTTTTTTTTTTTTTTTTTTTTAGAAAGTCTTGTAAGATTTTTTGTGATCTATCTACTCTGAAGAACAGTTTTAATTCTTTCATTCTTCCTTGTTTCGAGTATTGTTCTCCTGTCTGGTCTTCAGCTGCTGACTCTTCTCTTAATTTTTTGGACAGGAACTTAAGGTCTATTAAATGTCTTCTTCCTGATATAGATATTAATCTCTGGTACTGTATTTCAATTGGTTCATTGTACATGTTGCATAAGATTTTTCATAGTTCTGACCATCCTTTACAATCCGATCTTCCCGGACAGTACCTTCCTGTGCGTAATACTAGGTATTTAATCAAGTCCGATAGTCTTACCTTCTTCACGAAACTCAATACTACCAAGTATTCTATAAGTCTTATTCCTGCTGTGACCGAGTTGTGGAATGATCTTCCTAATCAGGTAGTTAAATCGATTGTACTCCAACAGTTCAAACTTGCAGCAAATGATTTTATGTTGAACAGGCTGGCATAAGGCTCTGTTTACAATTTATGTATGAAAGATGTTTCAATGTTGTTACTTTCCATAAAGACTTTGATTTTTCACTACTGATCACATAATCGATTCATATTCATATTTCCTTTCCTCGCAGGACTATTTTTCCCTATTGGAACCCTTGGGCTTATAGCATCCTGCTTTTACAACTAGGGTTGTAGCTTAGCTAAAATTAATAATAATAATAATAATAATAATAATAATAATAATAATAAAAATCTTTGACAAGATCAGTCTGTTAACAAACTAAGTTTCTTAGTCAGCTGAGCTTTTTAGCAAACCAAGTATTTTAGCAAGTTGAGCTTTTTGATTTTCACATTTCTATATGTACTACAATTTGACAATCTACATTTCTTGACGGGTTAATTTGAGATATAAAGGCGGTTTTTAATTTTTAAGATTATATACATTTTACGTATTTTACTAAGTTTCTTGGCAAGTGAACATTTAAATTGTTAACAAGCTATATCGTTTAAAAAGATTAGTTGTACAGATTGAATTATGTAAGAAGAGAAGCATAAAATTTACTTCTTGGCAAGTTAAACATTTCAACAAGCTGATTTCTTGATATTTTGGAAACTGGGAAAGGTAAGTTATCAAGGAGGACTTTTTAACAAATTATGTTCTTGGAGACGGTGAAAATTTTAACCATTTTCCTCCTATGACTATTTAAACAAGTCTCTTGAAAATGATACGATTGCACCAAGCTAAGTTCCAAGGTAATTTTCAATCTAAGTTTCAGGATAAATTAAAGATGTTAGCAATCAAACTTCTTTAAATGGTGAGCACATTGATTAGTTTTCTGTTTAAAAATAAGGAGCTTTTAAACATGGGATTTTTTTGTTTTCTAAGATAAGTTTGCTTTGCAAGGTACCATATTAAGATACTGAGACTACTGAATCCTAATTTCATGAAATTTTACATGAAAGGAAGTATGAAAAGATATGTTGGATTGTGGGAAAGGGGTGGTGGCATTTTATTTAAAAAAAAAAAAACATCTGTAAACCTCGGAAATTCATTCTTTATCAATTTTTTCCAGTAGGGTAATAAAATACTGAAGAAAAAAAAAGAAAAAGAAAATCCCGACTCCACGGCCCTTTACAGTTTTGTGCACTTTTGAGGAAAAAACAATTCTCATAAATTTTATCACACTGTTACTACCCCTGAGTCTAAAGATTTTACCAAAAGAAGCCACGAACAATGACATTGTTACAGGAACTTCTGTGAATCTTTTTGAGCAGAAAAACAGACGGGAAAAATCTTTCAGAAGGCGGAAGAGTGAAATCTTCCTTTTGAATCTCCAACACATCTTTTTATCTACTATACAATAGCACAATTCTCTGATGTGAACTTGTAAAATATATGACTGAGAGTTTTATCTGATGTTGCGAAATCGTGTTTCGATATTAAAAGAGGCATTTCAAGGAACCTGCATTGAGGTTACAGCGATGCTTATAAAGAATATAAAGATTATTCTTGAATTATCATATGAATAAACATAGCCAAGAATTAAAAATCACAACAAAAGGGGTTAAAGGATATCTTATCTGAAATCTGTTTTCATCTTATTCTTCTACGGTAAATATTTGTTTCAAATACAAAAATCCTAAAGTTTATGACATCATGAAGTAGAACATAATTCCTTGATAAGTTCCGGCTTGTAACTAAACGCCGTTGTAATAAGGTAAAATTTTGTCATTGTTCCCAAAGTATGATTAGATAGTAGTTACATTAAACCAGTTTTATGGGCATTATAAACTTAAAGGAACACAGCCAAACACTAACAGTCACTATTAAAATTGTCGACTACATCTTTATTAATAGAAATATTTTATCAGAATCAAGCGCATTTGTGAAACATTACTATACTACTATTGTAATATAATTATTTTTCTTTGAATAAGCGTCTGAATTCGCAAGTGTGTATTCCCGAAAAGACTTTGTGTAAACGAAATTTGCATGTGTCATGGAATGCCTTACTCCTTCGCCTATTAAAAGGTAATAAAAAGGCAAAATCCGTATAATCGTGGTCGTTATCTACTTAGATGAGGAATACAATAATAACATTTACGCCATGTTAACCTACGGCTCATATCAACTAGCAGTTAATGTAAGAGACTAATACTCGCACTAATTACCAGACAATTACGTTTCTATTATAAATGACCAAAGTTCTCATTAGACAAGTAATGAACTATCACATATTCTGTACATACACAGAAAGAATTTATTTATGTCACAGTAACCTCCTTAAATGTTTCTAATAAATTGTGTATAAAATGAAGGTGCACGTAATATCACCTTGATGATATTTTGTTAATAAATTAAATATCTATATAAGTACTCACTCATGTACAACGATAAACACACAGTCATCCACACAACATATATATATATATATATATATATTGTACCAACCGTGTGTCACACAATTGTACATAATTCCTTTTGCATATATTATGCTTGTATCTTCGCTCTTGTCGATGTCTCGCAGGAATTTTATACAGGAGAGGGGGTTCCCAACCCCCTCGTCCCGTCCCTTTTAGTTGCCTCTTACGACACGTAGGGATAACGTTGGCGCTATTTTAATTTTTATATGCCCCCGCAGCCACAGGGGGCATGATGGGAGATGAGAATGAGAGAGAGATTACAATAGATGAAGTGAGGAGAGCACTAGATGAAACGAGTGTTGGAAAAGCATCTGGTATGGATGGTGTGAAAGCTGAGATGTTGAAGGAAGGGGGTGTGACTGTACTTGAATGGTTGGTGAGATTGTTTAATGTGTGTTTTGTGTTGTCAATGGTACCAGTAGATTGGGTTTGTGCATGTATTGTACCACTATATAAGGGTAAGGGAGATGTGCATGAGTGTTGTAGTTCAAGAGGTATTAGTTTGTTGAGTGTAGTTGGAAAAGTGTATGGTAGAGTATTGATTAATAGGATTAAGGATAAAAGAGAGAATGCAATCTTGGAAGTACAGGGTGGTTTTAGAAGAGGTAGGGGTTGTATGAATCAGATTTTTACAGTTAGCCAGATATGCGAGAAATATTTATCAAAAGGTAAGGAGGTGTATGTTGCGTTTATGGATCTGGAGAAAGCATATGATAGAGTTGATAGGGAAGCAATGTGGAATGTGATGAGGTTATATGGAGTTGGTGGAAGGTTGTTGTAAGCAGTGAAAAGTTTCTACAAAGGTAGTAAAGCATGTGTTAGAATAGGAAATGAAGTGAGTGATTGGTTTCCGGTGAGAGTGGGGCTGAGACAGGGATGTGTGATGTCGCCGTGGTTGTTTAACTTGTATGTTGATGGAGTGGTGAGAGAGGTGAATGCTCGAGTGCTTGGACGAGGATTAAAACTGGTAGGCGAGAATGACCATGAATGGGAGGTAAATCAGTTGTTGTTTGCGGATGATACTGTACTGGTAGCAGACACAGAAGAGAAGCTTGACCGACTAGTGACAGAATTTGGAAGGATGTGTGAGAGAAGGAAGTTGAGAGTTAATGTGGGTAAGAGTAAGGGTATGAGATGTACGAGAAGGGAAGGTGGTGCAAGGTTGAATGTCATGTTGAATGGAGAGTTACTTGAGGAGGTGGATCAGTTTAAGTACTTGGGGTCTATTGTTGCAGCAAATGGTGGAGTGGAAGCAGATGTACGTCAGAGAGTGAATGAAGGTTGCAAAGTGTTGGGGGCAGTTAAGGGAGTAGTAAAAAATAGAGGGTTGGGCATGAACGTAAAGAGAGTTCTATATGAGAAAGTGATTGTACCAACTGTGATGTATGGATCGGAGTTGTGAGGAATGAAAGTGATGGAGAGACAGAAATTGAATGTGTTTGAGATGAAGTGTCTAAGGAGTATGGCTGGTGTATCTCGAGTAGATAGGGTTAGGAACGAAGTGGTGAGGGAGAGAACGGGTGTAAGAAATGAGTTAGCGGCTAGAGTGGATATGAATGTGTTGAGGTGGTTTGGCCATGTTGAGAGAATGGAAAATGGTTGTCTGCTAAAGAAGGTGATGAATGCAAGAGTTGATGGGAGAAGTACAAGAGGAAGGCCAAGGTTTGGGTGGATGGATGGTGTGAAGAAAGTTCTGGGTGATAGGAGGATAGATGTGAGAGAGGCAAGAGAGCGTGCTAGAAATAGGAATGAATGGCGAGCGATTGTGACGCAGTTCCAGTAGGCCCTGCTGCTTCCTCCGGTGCCTTAGA